>NC_140589.1:526201387-526383795 GCF_964204655.1 Triturus cristatus | reverse complement strand
AGAAATTGCAAATTAGTATATATGTATTCGGTAAGCTACATAGTTTAACCAAAACTATGTTTAGCAACACAGTACATCACAGTGGGCCATTTCAATGATCACTAAACCACTTTGTGATTTCTTTCATCTTCATCCCCTACTTCCACTAGTCTACTTCTTTCTTACTAGATTATGGAAATGTATTTTGGGTAAGCCTGCCCAAACAAACAGACTCCAAGCAGAAAAAAACATGAACTTGTTGAAAACCTGCAAATATCCCTATGCTGACTCACATTAGAAAACATAAGACGTAACTTAGAACCAGGCAGGTGGGTCCACCAGTCTGCCAGGCTATTGCAAACCTCCTCCTCAATTGAGGTAGAAGACTGGCCACTTTTGGCACAGTTGAAGCTCGAACCAAGGGTGATTTGGCCATTAGGGACACAGTGATACCTGCCTAAAAGATGAGGTCCAGGAGGCTTTAATGGGTGGATGGGCAGAGGCAACATCACTATCAAGCCTGATAAACACTTATTACAGAGGTCTTTTTAATTCTGAGTCCCCCATTGTGCCAAATTGACCACCTTATTGATGCATTCCAATCAGCTTCAGAAAAGAACTCCCAAAGCAGGAGTTTCTTCCATGTGCAACTGGAGGACTCTGGCATTGTAAACGTGGTGGTTCCGTCAACTCTAGATAAGATGCATGAACAGCAGATTTGGTGGAGCAAGATCCATTCTGAAACTGTAGGACTCCCACTCTGCCAAACTCCAAATAGCCCTGAGAGTCTCCTTTAAAGTATTGTGCCCCACATACCAATGCCTGTAAGTCACAGCTCACAGGCCAGTAAAGAACACACTCTCTCCCTAACACGCAAAACAAATGTCTGATTAGCAGGTCAAAAGTTACTAACCACTGCCTGGGAAAACACACCGCTATCCCACCACATACAGTGCTACATCCAACTTGCCATTAGGGATGTATGAATTTGTTGGTACGTTGGTACATTGGGTATATTCTTGCATAAAATTCCAAATATCTGATTCTGCAAACCATGCAGCATTTTCACCATTACGCATAACATTAAGCTTTGTCTGAAAAAATAAAATTGTGCTCAAATAATGGCAAAATTACTTTTGTGTAATAAGCGTAAATCTGTGAACATTATAGGTATTTGACAGAATTTTTTGAGTAGCTATTGCACATCTCTTCTTGCTGCCTGAAATGTTCTCAACATAAGGTTAAGAAATCTGACCATGATAACTTGTGATCATGATAAGCATGCTACTGTAACTCACTCCAACGCTGTTGTCAGAGTGTGCTTCAGAATTTCTGTTTAGGATGACTCTGTTGAACACTTTGTCTGGGGCTGATAGAAGAGGTATTCCTCTGTAGTTTGTACAGTTACTCGTGTCACCTTTCTTGGTGATCTTGATCAAATATCCCTCCCTTCAGTCAGATGGCACCTTTTCCTCTTCCAAGATCCTTCTAAACATGTGGTCTACTGATGTTTCAATGTCTGTCTTTGGTACCTCTGCAGAAATTTTGCCAAGTCCTGCTGCCTTCTCATTTCTCAGATGTTTGATGGTTTGCCATATTTCTTCATTGATTCGTCTGCTGCAGTCGATTGGCAAGTCCCTGTCAGCTGGCTGGAAGTCTGGTGGAGACTGCAGCATAGGCTGGTTCAGCAGTTCTTCAAAGTGCTCCACCCATCTTCGTTGTTGGTCTTTGTTACCCATGATTGTCTTCCCAGCTTTGTCTTTAACTGGTCTTTCTGGCTGACTGTAGCTGCTAGCGAGTTTCCTTGTTATTTCATAGAGCCCCTTCAGGTTTCCATATCTTATGAAACTTCAACTGAGAGGAGGAGTCCCAATGAGGAGCTCGTTAGCTCGAGAGCCTAGGAGAGGTTAAACCAGAAACAGAATCCTCAGAGGCAGAGGTGAGACAAGAAGTTGCCGGCTTACCAGCAAGAGGCAAGAGGCTCCTGGCTGCCGTCTATCTAGCGCTTGGTTTGGTGCTCGGTTTTGCACTCACCCCTACTCTCCCGCTGCCCTCGGATTGTCACCAAGAGGCCGTGAGACGCGCTGTGACACACCAATACCCTCTGTGAGATGCTCCATGAGCAGAGCTGAGTGTGAGGAGCGGGGAGCGCGGGGCGGCCCACAAGGACCGTGGAGCACGGCGAGTGGTGCATGGAGCAAAAAGCCAGCAAGTGAGCTCCATAGCAGTCCAGCAGCAGCAGCCCAGCAGAAAAGTACAGGGAGAGTGGAGGGGGGCTAAAGCACAAGTGTGGCACAAGGTTTTGGTGTGATTTGCTCACACTGTTGTATGGGGGTTCCTTGGTTCATTGAAGCCGGCACTGGAGTGGGGCAGGAGTGGAGAAGAGCCTAGACTAGGCTAGACCAGCAGAGGCTGGCAGAAGCAAAAAAAGAGCGTGAGAGCAGTGGCCGCGGAGTGTAGTACCCAGGAGTCCTGCTGAGGCAGCCCAACTAGGTGGAGTGTGGCTAGCGGTATCCAGTGTGCCCTGCTCTCGTGCTCTTCCCTGCAAATCCATCGCTCCCCCAAGCCTCGCCCTGCCCCCACAGCTGCCCCCCACTGAACCCCCCACTACATCCAGTCTATTACTAATCCATTATTAGTGGTACTACCTACCATTTATTCAGGAGGTGAAAGAGTTGCAAGAGGGTCAGTAGGAAAGAACTAAAAAGAACCAAAAGGAAAAACCTGTTAACCGCAAAGTGAAAATAGGGTGATATTGCTGCAGCCTGGAGTACGAAATCTCTCCCTCCGTCACAGACCAAAGAACTCACAAACATACACTATCCATACATTCACTGGTGGGGCCCATAACACCAACATTCACTCACCATCAATCTGTGTTTCTCAGGAGGTGATTATCTTCCAAACGCTGACATGAAAGGAATTACCTTTTTACCCTAATGAGCAACAAATCTACGCAACCTTCTGATACTCATTAGGCCCTGAACTTCACCTTTTAGTATTCCTCTCATAAATCGGGATGGATCAGTTAGTTGCAGGTTTAGGTTGATTTCCAATTCTCTAATTTACCTTTAAATTAATACATTTTCAATGAATAAACAACCCAACTCATTCTGTAGTTGATCAATTCAATCTTTATCTAATTAATGCAAATTAAATCATTCATTTAATCAAGTCGCAAATCATATTTACTTATTCTGGCTAATTGTCGTCCTCTAAGTCAAATCTGGTAGTCTCGCAAATCTATGCCCATCAAATTTAGTAATTTCAGTTCATCAGGAGTTTGGGCATTAATTCAGTCCATCAAAGATTCAGGGAAACAGCTGTCCTGCAGCGTCACCGTCCTCTCTGTCAGCATAACGTCAGGAAATCGAGAAAAGCCAAAAACGAACCCGCACAAACCTCTCTAGTCTACCATATTTTATAGTAAATATCATTGACAAAATGTAACAAGTATGGGTTTTCAGCTCCTCTGATTGGACAATCGAAAATCGTCTGACAGGGTTCACACAAAATAATGTCTTTTAGATCATCAGTCTTGCTTGTTCCGGTTTTAAAAGGCGTCTTATTGTTCTTTCTGAAAAGCTGGCTTGCTTCCCAGGGCAACCTTGGTGGGTACAGTCTGTTTAGGGTCATGACGAGGCCACTGTAGCTGGCATTAGCGCAGGCGCTTCACCCCAAGCCTCATGTAGCGTCGACGGTCAGGTTAGATACCGGAGGCAGCCAACTTAAGCAAAAGAAACACAAAGCGTAATTAATACATAGAAATGACTAAATAAATGTTATTCCCTCACTAATACCCATATGTGTGTGTATTTATCTAGCAATAAGCAACACTCAAGCGGTTTATACTTACTAAATAAAGCACAAATCACAAATACATCGCAAAAGCAACATATATCATGCAATATTCTAATTGTCTATCATTAGTATGCGTACATAATTTAGTTTACGAATTAATAGAGTCATGCAAAGCAATCCCACATGTATTTCAGTCATTAATAAGGTTGATTAATAATTTCCACTTCAGTCCATTAGTTTGATTATGATAGAATAATTAATTTAATTAGCGTAAACATGCAAAATGGGGAGGGTATACAACATTTTTTTAATTACCCGCTCCAGCAATCCCCCCTTTGGTGATTTTGTCACCATACCAACCAAAAATGTTGTTCTGTCTTTTACAGAATCTTTAAAATGTTTTCTTGCTCTTAATCATAACTCAGTTTCACCTACATCTCCTCTTTTTGCTGATTCATACATACTCTCCTTCCACTCCTCCAATTCTATCTCCTCAATTTTCCTTTCTTGTTTCTTATCTTTTCTTCTTAATTTTTCGCTTTTTACTCTTTTCTTGTTGTTATTATTTTTACAGCAAATACAACCTAATCGTATCACTAATATTATGAAAATCACACATGTTAATGGAAACAATATTTTGCCTATAAATGTACTACCAAGCTTTACTAAGAAATTTTTAATAGCAGCTGTTTTCTTTCCGATCTTTTCCCAAACACCTTCAACCTCCAGTGGTACAATTTCATCATGCAATTCAGTAATATTCCTAATATAAATTTTCAGATCTTTACTTTCGTCAGGAATGTAAGTACAACAATGTTGAACTTTCAGCATTCCACAGACTCCACCCTCTTTTGCCAATAATATATCAAGGGCAAGTGAATTTTGCATTACCATAGCATGCATGGCACCCTTTTCAGTGTCTACCAATAAAAATCCTCCAGTGGTGCTTGTTGACAAGCGATCCACTACTGTTGAAAGTCTTCTAATTTTGTTTGCATTCAGAGATATTCCCACTGCTGGTATCAATGCTCCAAAAATGTCACCTACAATTTCTGCCCAAGATTCTCTTTTACTCCGCACTAAATGATTACTTAAACTATGTACACCATCTTCTCCTCTATCCATATGAACATTTTTCGGAAAAACCAGGCCTACATAACATGTGCCATACCAATGGTCTGGCAAACGATAATATGCCCTGTTCCGACAAATAAAATATAATCCAGGAAAGACTGGATCTTTTCCGCCTTTAAATCCCCATCCACCCATAATTCGGTATGTATCATTGCACTCACTATTACCTAGAAAGTAATTATCATACACAGTTTGATTCCTTCAAATACAAAATTTCCCTTTCTGAGGCCAATCTAAAGCTATAGTTGGACTAGCTTCTCCTTTCAAGTGTTTTTCTCTTTCTGCATCCCAGACTGTTTTCTCCACTTTCCCTTCTGCTGCCATTCTTTGCATTTTCAGTCTCCTTTCTACAACCATGTCTAAGAATGTCCTTTCTTCTTTCTTCAAACTGCACGTCAAATTGTTTCTAAAAATATATTCTAATTTTAGTTCTTTAGTTTCTAGGTAAAATTCCCCTAATACCCTAGCAGGTTTTACCGTGTTTAGTTTATTAAAAGAAGGCACTTGCACAAAAATGTTATCTAAATCTGAAAAATATTATTCTAATTTTCCTGTCTGATAAAATAAAATAGCTATTACACTACATGTTATCCATACGTTGCTGGGAGGTGATGATAAGTCACTCCTTCAGAAGCAGAGGCAGGTAACTGCATGCATACGTAGCAGTCTCTTACATCCATTGTCTTTACATATTCATACAATAATTTTGAAAACACACTATTAGAAAAATCTGTTATTGACCTGTCTTCATGTAAATAATTGTTATCTATTCTAGTTGGAACTACCTTTGGAATCTTCCCTATATTAGTTTTGTTCTCACTATGTCCTTCTAATGTATCTATAGTGACTTTAAAAGAAATAACAAGAGCAAGGATGCTCCATAAAAGCATGAATAATCCTGTACAACAACAACACATTTTACACCATCTTTTCATGAATGTACATCTACCTTTGCTACTATCTATGTTAGCCATCTTTGTCAAAATGGACCGTGTCTTTTGACTTAGCCTCTTTCACTTCACAACTAGTTTTCTAACCTAAGGCTCTAACACCTATTTGGTTCTACCAGTATCTATCTTTTGACTTAATTTCTTATTTTCTTCATCAACAGCTTTCTTGATTTATTCAGTTTGGCATCTCATCATTCTTCACTTTTCTCTCGTCATCCAAATACAGAATTTCCTGAACTTCTGTTTCTTCTTCTCCAATGTCGGACAAGAGAAATCTCAGGATTTCCGATTCTTCCTCTTCTTCACCCACTTTCAGTACAGTCTCCTCTGGATTTCCTTGAGTATCTGCCTCTTCTCCCTTTTCAGGCAGAGCCACATACGTCCATTCCGGTGACTTATACTTCTGGTTAGGTTTCCTTGTTCTTTTACTTTCTTTATTCTCAGTTGTATCGTCTTCTTTTGATTTTTCTTGTCTTGTTACTTCAGTCACCTGTTCAGCTCTTGGTGAAATCACTTGTGTCAGTCGATATCTCAATTTCCCTATTTTATTAGGCCAAATGTCATCCTTTGCAACCCTTTTTACTTTACTTCCTTTATCGTTCTTTTCATTCCCCCAAGCTCTCTTTCTTGGAACTCGACCTTCAAGTATTTCATTTTCACTCTCTTCAGACTCTGTCTCAACTTGCTTTGTCTTTTCAACAATTTCTTCTTCCACCACTTGTTTTGTTTTCCCTACTTCTGTCCCTCCTTGGATCTCCAACACGCAATCTTCCTGCTTGCTACTTGTCCCTTCACCTGACTGGATGTTGCGGTTCCCTACACCTCCTCGGGGGTCTTCCACAGAAATCTGTCCCTCTCTCTCTGTACCTGTCCCTTGTTCACTTAAATTTGTTACTTCCGGTGGAATTTCTCTCAGTCTCTCATCTGGTACTTCCTTTTCACGAATTTCTTTTATTGTTTCTTCAGTATTTTTCCCTCTTTTCTTTCTGTGTTCTTTTTTAGAAACTTGCGTCTCTTGTTCGTTTCCAGAATCGCTGGATTCAGAAATCTGCAATCTTCTTCTCAGAGAGCTACTTCTGGGGACTAAAGTTAGACTTGGTTCTGTTTCCCCCCTTTCAGAGTTTTCTCATGTTTTTGACTCTTCATCATCTGACTCAGTACTTGATTCTGATTCATCAAAATGTTCTTTTCCTGTCCACTGGATTTGGAATTCTCAATGTGTGACTTGCATGGATCCAGTTTTTCAGTCCAGCAAACTTCACAGCTGTTGGCATGGTCAGAATGACTTGTCTTGGTTTTCCCCACCTTGGAACCAAACAATTTCTTCTTCTGTGGACCTTTATCCTTACCCAGTCACCTGGGCTCAGATCATGGGCTGGCTTCTTTTCAAGTGTGGTGGCATCCGCTCCAACCTGATGAAACACAGAATGAACTGTGTCAGTATACCAACACCATGTCATCAGTTATAGTCATCAGCTTGTTGACTGGTATAAATGCGTGTCTCATGGCTCGTCCCATGATTATTTCATGAGGACTTACTCCTGTAGTTCTGTCTGGAATTGATCTAATAGTCATGAGTACCAGAGGCAAGACATCAGGCCATTTCATACCTGTGGCTAAACACATTTTCCCTATTCTATTTTTGATAGTACCATTCATCTGTTCAACACTGTAGTTTCTGTTGTACATTCAATGCTTCACAAATCAATCCTACAATCTCATTATGGAAATGTCCTCCTCGGTCTGATTCAATGGTCACTGGTAACCCGAACCTAGGGATGAACTCTCTTAGCAGTAGCTTGGCTACTGTTATCCCATCATTTCTCCTTGTTGGGAATGCTTCCACCCACTTAGAGAATAGGCAGACCACAACCAAAACATACCTCAGTCTGTTACAGGGAGGCATCTCAATGAAATCTACTTGCATTCTGGTGAAAGGCCCTCCTTCTCGACCTATTGTTCCCAGACTCACTACTGTCTTTCTCCCAGGATTGTATTGCTGACATATTAGGCATCTTTGACAAAGACTTTCTGCTACAAGTCTGAATTTTGCATTGTACAAGGTGTGCTTAAATGACCTGATCATGGCATCTCTCCCTATGTGTCCCTGGCCATGATACATCCGTGTCATGGTAGACATCATGCTATCAGGCATAACTGGTCTTCCATCTTGATAGACCCACACATGATCCTTTTCCCTTGGGGCAAATCCTGCTTTTACCCACTGTTTCATTTCCTCATCTCCTGCCTCTTCTTGCAACTGTCTTACCTCTTCCCAAATTCCTACAATGTTAGTAAACATCAATGAGCAAGAAGACATTTCTCTTTCCTTAGCCCGATTGACCGAATTCTGATTACGTGCACAATACTGTGCCATGTCATTTGCAT
This sequence comes from Triturus cristatus, assembly GCF_964204655.1. Taxonomy (NCBI): domain Eukaryota; kingdom Metazoa; phylum Chordata; class Amphibia; order Caudata; family Salamandridae; genus Triturus; species Triturus cristatus. The sequence goes on along the minus strand of NC_140589.1, from coordinate 526,375,543 downwards.
ATCGATTTCCTGTGGCAATATAATCACCACCTTGACTATGAGCAGCACATTTTACAACAGCCAATTGTCAAGGCAGCTGTATCGCCTCAAGCAATTTTCCAACCACTTCAGCATTCTTAATAGGAATTCCACTCGAGGTCAGGAAACCTCTTTGTAGCCATAGTTGGCCAAAGTCGTGGACCACTCCAAAGCCATACTGGCTATCAGTTATCACAGTCACTCTCACACTTTTCCCAATCTTGCATGCTCTAGTCAAAGCCACAAGCTCTGCTACTTGGGCCGATTTTACTCCTTTCAGATAGGATGCTGCTATTACTGCTGTGACTGTGCACACTGCATACGCTGCACTCAGCACTCCTTCATCTGTTCTCAAACATGACCCATCAACGAACATCACAAAATCACTTTCTGGCAAAGGTACATCTTTTAAATCTGGTTGTGGTTTTGTACAAAAATCAAGTACGTCCAAACAATCATGATCTACTTCATCTCTTACTTCCACATTCTCAGCATCAGGCAACAATGTTGCAGGATTCACATTCAAACATCTTGCAAGACTCACATTAGTTGCACCTAATATGACCTTTTCATACTTAGTCAGCTGACTGTGTGTCATGTACTGAGTACGACTCCTTGTTAACAGGATCGCTACATCTTGAGGTACAAACACTTTCAATGGATATCCCATCACAATTCCTTCACTCTGTTCCAAACTCCGGCATGTTGCAGCTACTGCTTTCAAACATCCAGGTAAAGCTACAGCTACTGGATCAAGCATTGATGAAAAATATGCAATTGGTCTCCTCAATTTTCCATGCTTCTGTATTAACACAGAAAGTGCACATCCATTTCTCTCACTGCAATACAACTCGAATTCTTTCTCATTGTCAGGCATACCTAAGGCAGGTGCTTCACACAAACCAACATTCAATTTTCTAAATGCTGCCAATTCCTCCTTGTTCAACTCAATCGGATCTTTCGCATCACTTCTCGTCAGTTGTACCAAAGGTTTGGCAATCAAAGAGAAATTACTGATCCACTGACGACAGTATCCAACCATTCGCAAAAACATTCTCACCACTCTTTGAGTCATGGGAGCTCTCATTCCTTTTATAATTCTGATTCTGTCTATTGTTATTTTTCTTAGTCCTTTCTCAATGTTATGTCCTAAGTACTGTACTTCCTTTTTACAAAACTGTAATTTTGATGGTGACACTTTAAGTCCTCCATCTGCCAAATGATTTAGCAAGGCTATTGTGTCTACCTCATGGGATGGAAAAGAAAGCATGACACAGATCAATTACTGTATACCATTCTGCATCATGGGGAATCTGATATAAGATCACTGATGGATTCGGTACAATGGGGCAACATGATACCACAATTTTATTCACCTTTCTCAGATCTTGCACTATCCTGAATTTCCATTAGGCTTTTTCAGTCCCATTATTGGTGAATTACATGGACTACTCATTATTTCTCTCAAGATCCCTTGCCTGATCATTTTCTCTATTACAGGAGTTACTCCTTCAATTATCTCAGGTGTCAATTTATATTGCGGGACATTTGGGTATGTTACTCCTTCCTTTACTGTTATTTTTATTGGATCTACATTTCTCAATGTAGATTGTTCAACCAGTTTATTACATTTATAAGGGACTGTCAAACAATGCTCACTGTCCTTCTGCTTGTCAAAAATGGGCATTACTGGACCTATCGTTACTGGAACAGTTACTGCTTCTAGATTCTTAGTCAATTCTCTTATTTTCTCAGTTAATTCTAGGGTCGTTTTTGCTAATTCTGCTGAATTTCTTTCTTCCGACCTCCTTTCTACCTCTCTAATGGCATTGTTTTTACCCAAACTTTGGGATTCTGGTTCCGATTTTATAATTCGTTTCTCTCATTGGGACACTTGGGGTTAATATTTCTGGTTCTGGTCAATACAGTGGTGGATTCTTATAGAACATATCATCAAGAACATCATCCTCGGACTCATTCACTCCATACCCTCTCGACTCCGCATTATGCCTCTTTTCTACGCACTTTCGTCCTTCATTCTCTCCTGTAGTTCTTACAGGGAACAAACCCTCAGTCATACTCGCATTCCGCCATCTTCTCATTCGATCATTATGCGTTTCATGTCCGTATGGTCTTCCAAACAGGTACCTATATCCTCTACCATTTCATTGTCTCTCTCGTTCATGCATTTCGTCTTCCTATTCCATCAAAGCCTCAAACTGTGTCGGTCTAGGTCTTGGTTCCAAATTCATCATTTTCTCTCTCAAATTTCTTAAAACAGCCAAATTAAATGAACCATGTTCTGGAAAAGCTAATACTCCGTCCTCTTTCGTGTATCTCACCCAATTGTCTAACCAAATACAAGTATGATACCCATATTTCTCAATCATAAAGGATGCGGGGGTTTTCGGAGGAGAAAGTAACTGTCCTTCCCTAGTTTTGACCGGTTTGTCCTTCTTAAACCACTTCTTGATTCTTCCTAACCATGACTTTTTCTCTTTTTCTGGTGGATCGTAATACATTTTCTTGTCTTCCGTGTATCACTAGTCTCTCTTTACAACTGTACCGCTATTCTATCCAATCACAGCGCGACTCACACTAACGCACCAATTCAGAGCGTCTACGTCACTGTCACAATCCTCAAATCCCAGCGCGACTCACACTAACGCACCAATAAGGAGCATCTACGTCACCGTGTATTTCTCCACTCCTAGCGCGACGTACACTAACGCACCAATCCGGAGCGTTTCACAGTTCTGACCGACTGTCCAATACCAGCGCGGTCGTTCTGACGTCAGCAGCCGCTGCGGCAGCTCTTGCTCCTGTCTATCCCTCCTTTACAAATCTGCTCAGTAAGTTTTTGTTTCAATTTCTACACTTCTGTTAGTAACAACATAGAAACGTCGCCATTGTCCGCTTCGCTAACCAAAGAATAGCAAAAGACCTTTCTCAAGAGAATTCCGTCTTTCCCGAGAGCAGCGCTTACCTCTGCCCTACTGCGGAATCGTTACTTCCGTTGATAAAGTAGCACATCCCTTTACTTCACCCTTCTAACAAGCATTAGCTAATTGTTTCTCTAGTATTTAAGACACATAGTTGGAGACCCAATGCTCCTGAGAAATAAACCCAGAGTTTCGCAATTAACCCAAATGCCTTTACATTCACGCACTTTCACACTAGAAAATGTAGTACATTCATACAGAATCCCGTCTTTCCCGAGAACAGCGATAAGTCTGTCCTACTACATAATTATGACATATGTTAACAAAGCAGCGCTTACCTCTCCTTTGTCGTTCTAACAAGCTCAGAGAGTACCTATTACCTTTCCAGTGATAAGCGTTATCGGAATGCCAGTTGGATCCCTGGTACCTAAGGCCAGAATTTCACAGGTAACCTTCACTATCATACACACTTCTCTCACACAGAAAATGTCTCTAATCGCAACACACGACAATGCTACCGAATCGAACCCAGACAATGCGTTGTGCAACTTCAATTGTCACACGTTTCCCCTTTGTACCTACAGGGCAACAACAATTCAGTTTTTCCCGAGAACAGCGCTTACCTCTGCTCTACTATGGAACCGTTATAAACTTCCGACTTCCTACATTCCAGAAGCCACGCTAACGACATAAAACTCAACACAACTCAACATAGAGTGTTATTACATAAATCAATATCAATCAATAACCAATAATCAATAAGCAATGTACAAGCAATAATCACTAAACCAAAACAATAACAACCATCATACTGCTACCAGAAAAACTGCTGCAGCATGGAGTACGAAATCCCTCCCTCCGTCACAGACCAAAGATCTCACAAACATACACTATCCATACATTCGCTGGTGGGGCCCATAACACCAACATTCACTCACCATCAATCTGTGTTTCTCAGGAGGCGATTATCTTCGAAACGCTGACATAAAAGGAAATACCTTTTTACCCTAATGACCAACAAATCTACGCAACCTTCAGATACTCATTAGGCCATGAACTTCACCTTTTATTATTCCTCTCATAAATCGGGATGGATCAGTTAGTTGCAGGTTTAGGTTGATTTCCAATTCTATAATTTGCCTTTAAATTAATACATTTTCAATGCATAAACAACCCAACTCATTCTGTAGTTGATCAATTCAATCTTTATCTAATTAATGCAATTAAATCATTCATTTAATCAAGTCGCCAATCATATTTACCTATTCTGGCTAATTTTCATCCTCTAAGTCAAATCTGGTAGTCTCGCAAATCTATGCCCATCAAATTTAGTAATTTCAGTTCATCAGGAGTTTGGGCATTAATTCAGTCCGTCAAAGATTCAGGAAAACAGCTGTCCTGCAGCGTCACCGTCCTCTCCGTCAGCATAACATCAGGAAATCGAGACAAGCCAAAAACCAACCCGCACCAACCTCTCTATTATACCATAATTTATAGTAAAAATCGTTGACAAAATGTAACAAGTATGGGTTTTCAGCTCCTCTGATTGGACAATCGAAAATCGTCTGACAGGGGTCACACAAAATAATGTCTCTTAGATCATCAGTCTTGCTTGTTCCGGTTTTAAAAGGTGTCTTATTGTTCTTTCTGAAAAGCTGGTATGCTTCCCAGGGCGACCTTGTTGGGTACAGTCTGGTTAGGGTCATGACGAGGCCACTGTAGCTGGCGTTAGCGCAGGCGCACTTCACCCCAAACCTCATGTAGTGTCGACGGTCAGGTTAGATACCGGAGGCAGCCATTTTGTGGCAGGCCCAAATGGTCAAGTTAAGCAAAAGAAACACAAAGCGTAATTAATACATAGAAATGACTAAATAAATGTTATTCCCTCACTAATACCCATATGTGTGTGTATTTATCTAGCAATAAGCAACACTCAAGCGGTTTATACTTACTAAATAAAGCACAAATCACAAATACATCACGAAAGCAACATATATCATGCAATATTCTAATTGTCTATCATTAGTATGCGTACATAATTTAGTTTACGAATTAATAAAGTCATGCAAAGCAATCCCACGTGTATTTCAGTCATTAATAAGGTTGATTAATAATTTCCACTTCAATCCATTAGTTTGATTATAATTGAATAATTAATTTAATTAGCATAAACATGCAAAATGGGGAGGGTATACAATTTTTTTTGAATTACCCGCTCCAGCAATATTACAGCCAAGTGATCGGATCGGATATTAAATACTTGGACTTTTGGACTGTTATCACCCCCCAAAAAAAACCCAGTATGCGTTCAGGGGAAGAGAGGGCAACAGGACCCTCAACAAGACGAGCAAAGAAAATACAAGTACTGAAAGTGATAAAAAAGGCAAAAGCGAACGTAACAGGATTGAACCAATTGTTAATTTCACCGATAGCACGGATGTTTGAAAAATCCACAAAAGTTCCATATAAATTTGATTTTATGAAAGATCCATCTGGAGCCCTAATAACAATGCAAGTAAAGTCAGAAACAATTAAACTACAAAGTCCGATTAAGCCAATTAGCAACTTGGGACAAAGTACACAAACCAGCGGACAAGAGGAGGACCGACAATCACAAGACAAGAAATACCATATTGATGTCAATGAATCCCAAATTACTGACCAGGAAATGCTAAACATAATATCACCTACCTGCATAGGTCAAAAAGATATGGATGTGCCAGGAAGACCGCAGGCTGAGATATACCAGGGAGACTTAATCCAAAAAAAGCTGGCACCAAGGACCATGCTACCTTTAGAAGTGAAGGTAGAAATATGGAAAAAAATAGAAACAACCGGCGACATCATAACACATAGGCAAGCAATCAATCAAAACCCGAGCAAGAGGGTGGTAAATGACATCCAGGATAATCAAGGTAGAGGTGAAAGTTACACTAGACTCAGCTCTGAGGAAACATCACCAATAAAACACAAGGGATGAACAAATACAAAACTAAAAAATGAGGATACGGAGGGTCAATCCCACAACCACCAAAACCTATTGACCACCGAAGAACAAAATGTAGAGACTATACAAGATAGAGCTCAAAGAAAAACTGAAAATCTAGGAACAAAAACAGAAATAGCGTCTAACAATAGCGCTAATAGTAGTAAAACACAATATAATGGACAAGATCATAGCAGATATATTGATATGGACAACCTCATAAAAATAACTGAAGTACAAGGAATCCCGAGTGCTGTACTCAAAAGTTCCACTAATCTTGTGCATGAACATCTCAATGACCAAAAGACACAAACCGTAGGCAACCAGGACTTGGGGTCTATCTGGGATATTTTTTACCAAACGTCATCATTAACGTTAGAAGCACTAACATATCAGTCACATAAAATGGACATTCAAATAGAACTACTCAGAGTGATGGCAAATGCAGTAGCTGGGATAGATCATACACTTGCTCAGTTGAATAGCTTGATAGTTAGAGCTCAAATCGAAATTGCCAAAACAGCTACCTATTGTACATGTGCTCCTATAATAGATAAATTTCCCACGATACCTGAGGTCATGAATACCATACTAGAAGATGTCAGACTGAGCCTTCAAAGGGAGAAATATAACTACAAATAGGACATTTGTAAAATACAAAAAAACTATAATAATATGACTAAAGTTAGCGACTTGGAACATCTTAGTCCCAGAAAAGATCTGGATGGCCCGGATCAATTAACTCCTATAAAATTGCTGATTCCGCATCAGGATGGCCAAGATCTAGTAACACCGACAAAATTGCGGAATCTTCATCAGGATGGTGAAAAGTTAATGGGCACAAAACCTACTGCTCCTCAAATGGAAAAGATAACGGATGACCAACAAGCCAAAGAACCAGCTTCCCCATTGTTTACTATGACAAAAAAACATAGGAAAAGACTACGCAAAGCAAGAAAAAAGGCTAAGCAGAAAATTATAGTAACAACACAGCCTGAAGATAAAGCACTACCAGAAATAGGCAGAGAAGAAAAATATCTATGGAAGGAAACATCGGGCAAACAAGAAAACATATTGTACGGAAAGCAGTATCCAATAATAAAGAACCAGAATAAAAAGTATTTCGCTATATTCACCAAAAAAGAAAAACAAACTATTAACCAAATAAGTAGTCAGACAGTTATAGCCATTATAACGGACAAAATTAAACAAACTCTGAATGAATCAGAGATGGGGGAAGAAAGAATGAGGGAAAAGAAACTTAGGCTACAGGGAAACGGGTGCATTATAGAACAGGCACCAGAGGATATAAAAGGTATACCACCTGAAGAGCTGGTGAAATCAAAGAGCGTACCAATTTCCCTCAAACCCAAAGATATGGTAAAAGAAAAAGAGGAGAAAGAAATATATATTGGTCCGGTAGTACAGAGGCCACAGCTTGGGATCATAGCACACTCCATAGTTTAAGCTAAAAATAACTCAAAATCAGAACCAACAATATGGGTCAAAACGAGACCAGCAAAAGAAACCAAACCAACTAATTGTGAAACAAAGCAATATAATAGAGCAAGCTGAAGTCATCCGGTGTTTACCAAACTTGGAACATCTGATCGTTGAAAGATATGGTGAGGAGAAACAAGTCACGTATAGATTCCAGAAGATTTAGATGAAGAAAGGGAAAAAGATCTTCTAGTTAATGAGAAGGTACAGTTAATTTTTACAACGGTATACGACTCTAGAGGTAATCATAACACACTAAATATAGGAAACATCCTTTGCCTCTTCAAATCGATCCTGTCACTAGCAAAAGTGAGGAGTAAGGATATTGAATCTAAAGAATTCTTACCAAATGCTGAGGGCATCCAGACATCAACCTTGATAACCGTAAATTCTGTGTCCTTAGCAGAACAAATCATACGAAAAATAAATATTCCATAGCTGGGGGATAACAATCAGTAAGCCAGTTGCAAAAGTATATCCAACCCCTCTCATTATTGAAGAGGGTATGCTACAGAAAGGAAAGAACAACAAGCTGGTTTTCTCTGTACTAAAAAATGCCCTTGGAAGATCAGAGTGAGATATTGAGGCAATATGGTCCCAAAGTGAAATAGAAAAGCCAACAGGAATAAACAAAAAATGGATATTGTTGGCTTTACATGGTAATAAGGATCCATGACAGAACACAGCTATATCCACAACAAAAGAAGAAAAAACGATAGTGAAATATTCATGATGTGTTCATGGAATATAAACGGGGTAGGAAACAAGGTTAAAAATGCTCACTTAAACTCTATGTCCAATGCGTATCAGATCATTTTCCTACAAGAAACATGGGAAACCAACCCAATTATGCTACAGTGATATAAAGGCTATCATGAGCCTGCAATTAAGCAACATAAATATGGTTGTCCGAGTGGGAAGTTAGCAACCTTCATATCTATCGACTTGGAAGTAGAACATGAACAACTGGATACGATTAATTCTAATATCCTAACAGTAAAGCTAATATATAAAACAAACAATCAAATTAAATTAAAAACCCTATTTTTGATCAATGTATATATACATCCGACACAGAGTTCAAGGTCTAATATATGTGCTACCCTTAGCAGTTTTTTGATGGAACAAATGTTGGATGACCCACTTGTAGATTTTATACTCACAGGGGATTTTAATTTTATTAACATTTATCAGAGATGATATCACACAGTCACAAGACCATCAATGGGCAATTCCTCACCAGGTACTAGAAACAGAAACAAAACCCCTTCGAAGTAAAGTAGGAACAAATTTTATAAAGGACATAGAAGCAATGGGTCTACGAATATTAAATGAAGGATTCAGGTTAGATTCACCACCTGCATGGACTTTTCATTCACACAATGCGAAGTTACGTATTGACTATACAATTGTAGCACTTAATATCTTTAGCAGCATTACCTTATAACAATTGAGGAAGGTCCCTGATAGTGACCATAGTCAACAAATAATCACCACAAATTTGTCGAGTAAAAAGCACCAAACGTACCTGTCCACGAAAGGTCAGACGGTAACTATCAACTATAGGAAACTCATCTGGACGGTACATAATAAAGAGGAGACAAATGAACTGGCTCAAAATCTCATTAGAGAGTCTTTTGAACAAAAGATCTTGATTTCCCCAATTGAACAATGGGTAAACTTTACTAGTAAACTTGTCAAACCCCAGGGCTCTGTATCTAAAGTTAAGGAAAAACAAGTGATACAACGAGAGAAAAGGAAATCCGATATTAATTTACCTTACACAATAAAGAAAATGAGAATGACTCGTAACAATTTAAGGAGACAGATTACCAAATTTCCTCAAAATGAGGAATTGCCAATCGTATTAAATACCTTAAATCAGAATTTGAGGAAACTGATTTGGAATGAAAGAAACCAAGCTAAGCAAGACATGTGGTCGGAAATGTTCTATGCAAGCAACCAAATAAATTCAAGGGAATTTTGGAAAACGATAAATGGCCTATTGAGACCTAATAAATTTGTGGTCTCATCTACACTAATGGAAAAAGAATGGGTTAACTTTCTGGTAAAGCATTTAAACTCTGACTGGAAAATAAAAAATCAGGAAGGCAATCAGAGGAGGATGGATACTTCAAATTACGACATTGGCGGTGAAATTGATATATCAAAATTGCAAATCTCAAAACTAATAACTAAACAAAAAGATGGGGCTCCAGGACCCAACAGTATTCCATTCACCCTTTACAAAAAAAACAGATTTATGGTCAGAATACCTCATGGAAGTGTTTAAAGAAGTAGTACGGACGGGGAACATACCCAAATCCTGGAGAGGGTCGTTAATATCCCCTATTTATAAAAAAGGAAACTGGGCCCACCCTGAAAATTACCGAATAATAACCCTTCAAGCTACAGATGCTTAGCTGTTTTGGGGGATTTTACTTACAAATCTTGCTGAATGGGCAACGGATAATAAGATACTCTCACCGAATCAGACTGGATTTATTAAAGGATTTGGAACTACAACAAATGGACAAAACAATCTTAACGAAACAGTCTTTGTACTTGTGCTTCGTAGATTTTAGATCTGCTTTCAATTGTATGCACAGAAATCTTCTATGGAGAAAACTGCAGGAAAAAAATATTCTGGAGCAATTGCTAAAACTTATTCAAATTTTGTACACCAATACATGGTTTAGAGTGCGGATGGGGGATGGCCAGACATTAACAAAGGAAATATTAACGACAGAAGGTCTCAAGCAGGGGTGCGTATTGGCCCCTTTACTTTTTAATTTGTTTTTAGCGGACCTAACGGATGCTCTGAATGAAATAAATGCACACCCACCCAAACTAGCTGGCAAACAAATATCTAATCTGCTGTATGCAGATGATGTCATTCTCCTAAGCCAAACAAAAGTCGGGTTGCAACGCCTAATAGATCAAATATCTTCATACTCAAAAGAAAACGGGATGGTGATAAACGAAACAAAGACTAAAGTTATGGTTACCACTAAAAACTTAAGATTAAAACATAGATTCAAATGGTTTCTGGAGAATATCCAATTAGAACAAGTTGAATCATACTTGGGAGTATTATTCGACGAAAATGGAAACTTTTGTCCCCAAAAATTGGATATACAAAGGAAAGCAAGCGCTTTGACAGCAGCATTCAGGATCCGGCAGAAATCTTTGGGTAATCTTACTTATCGCCTCTTTTTAAAGGTTATATCAGCAAAACTCCTACCTACTTTAACATACGGTAGTGAGGTGCTAAGTGGGAAAGATACTGTTACTATAAACAATGCAGTCACAAAAACTTTTAAATCCCTTTTTCATCTACCAAATAATGCATCACCAGCATAAATAAGGCTGGAATTTGGTCTAAATAACCAGTTGTACGTAAGAAATGGCCAATTTATCAAAGTATGGAACAGGATAAAAAATTATCATGAAAATCATATGTCTCAGCTATTATGGCAAGAAATGAATTAAATCAAAAAATTACAAGCCTGGAAATATTTAAACACAGCGCTGGAAGAATTTGCTGTAATGCCAATCTGGAAAACTACAATAACCAAGGAATTGTTTAAAAAAGCAATCAATAAAATAACAAATCATCTATCAATTATACGAGATAAAGATATATTTGCAAAAAGAAAACATGCATGGCCAATAATCAGTGGGTTTTCAAAAAAGAAGATTCAGCCATATTTAGAAATACCATGGTCATTAAAAAAACAACCAAATCTTTATAAAGGCACGATTTGGTGTATTACCGGAACTATGCCAGCTCCATTCATGGATAAAGTCGGAAGAGGACACATTATGTAGACTATGTAAAACAGGAAAGGAGAACATTATTCACTTATTATGTATCTGCCCTGAGCTGCAAATTGAAAGAAAAACCATTCTTAAGTCACTTGTTAATGGCCAAAGAATAAGGTCATGTAGGCACCCTTTTTATAAAGTGTCTGCATTCTGATGATATAATCATGAATTCTGCTTTTGTAAAGTTTTATTAAGAGTAGGAGCCAAACTGGAGGATCATAATAAAGAATCCACCAGCACAGTATGAAATATTTTTTTTATATCATGAAAGGAATAGTTTAGAAAATATACCATGAAATTAATTTTATCTATCGCAACTGGCATAAAACAAATTAGATGCTGCATTTTAATTTTTGTTTTAGATGTTTTATATTGTATTATATATTATATGTATAATGTCTCATTGTAAGATTTTAGGTAATCAAACAATGAAGAATTCTATACATATCTTGCTGCTTCTTTGGCTTCTGTGGCAAGATCATCGATTAATCCTCGCTTGTCTGGTCTTAAGCTTCTCTTTGCTTCCTTTTTGGGTTGGTGTATTCGCCTTGAGCTTTCACTATTTCTGTTTTTGTTTAGCTGATATTGAATGCAACTTTGTTTTCCTTTCTCACTTGGATTTTGCAGAATGTCATGGTGGAGATCCATTGTGTATGCTGGGGTTTCTTGGGACCCAGTACCTCTTGGCAGGTGGATGTCACTGTTTTTTTGATCTTATCCCATGAATTTTTCACAGGGTCTCTGTCATCCTTCAGTTCTTGCAGGACTTGAAACATGTTACTGAGGGTGTTTTAGTATTCAATCCATTTTTGTGAATCTTTGAGGAGGTTGGTGTTATATCGCTTGTGTTGATTTGTCAGTTCCATCCTTCCTTTCTTCAGCTTTAGCTTTAGCCTGACCATGACAAGGTGATGGTCTGACGCCCTGTCCCCTCCTCTCATCGCTCTCACATCCTGCAGAGTCATCCAGAAATTTTTGCCAATGCAAACATGGTTAATCTTATTCTCTGGTGAATGGTCTGGTGACACCCACGTTGCCTTATGTATTCTTTTGTGTGGGACTACACTATCGCCTATCACCATATAATTCATGGCACAGACATCTGCAAGCCTTTCACTAGTCTTATTCATATCACCAAGGTAATGGTTGCCCCTGACTTCTTCATACCCAAAGTTCTTGCTTCAAATCTTGGCATTGAAGTCACACATCAGTATGGTGATGTCTCTCTCAAGGCATTTCTCCAGGATGGACTGGAGTCTGGTATAAAACTATTCTTTTTCCTCTTCTTTGCTGTCATTTGTAGATGCATAGCACATGATGATTCTGGGACCGTTGGCTTCCCATCCAATCTGAACTCCATTAGCTGCTAGCATTAGCATCAGTACTACTCCCTGATTATGTGGGGTGTCCAAAATACAGCATCATTCCTCATGGAGCCAGTCTTTTCTGTCTGGACTGTGTCTATCTGGTCTTGCTGATGACACAAGGTTATATATTTGTTTTCAGAATGTTTTTTTTTTAATTGGCGCTCCGAGGAGACTCTCACAAGAATCCCTCTGGCCCAAAGGTCCAGATAAACAAATATTTTTGTACTTTTATTTCTCAAAAACTACTGATTGAAAAATAAAAGAAAATAAATATTTGTTTCTCTGGACTTTTTGGTCAGAGGGACCCCAGTTCAGAGGGACCCCAGTGAGCAGCAATTTAGAAATAGAGCATTCTGAAAGAAACAAAAAATGCAATCTTGCCTTGCTTTAAAACTACTGAATGCGTCTATTTCTTTCCCAGGAGTTTTAAGGGGAACATGGCAGTCACAAACTAGACGGCCATGAGCTCCAATTGGGGGGGATACTTTCCTATCATTAAATGCCACAGCTATAGTGATGCGCACCATCCCTGCCCCCTGTAGGGCACCCGAGCCAAGAGACTGCAACAGATCAAGAGGACCAAAAAACAGAGCCTTTATCTGAAAAACATCCATTGTTCATGCCCCGAACACTCTCCTTCATTACCACTTTCTCTATTCAGCTCCCCCACTTGGAAAATGCAGCACAGGAGATATGGCGTGGACATGAAGTGCTCATTCGGGTCGTGACCAGGACTTGGACCCATAAGTAGCGCGCAGGTGCTCAGAAGTGCACTCCATCCCTGATCTCCCTGGGCCAGGATTCCTACATTCTGGGAGCTACATATTGACCATGGGAGAGGAAGCTGGAACTCACACACCTAAAGATATACCTTGGATCCTAAAAGGAAGGAACTCCCTGGTTGTAGCCTGGGGCCATATGGATGTGTCACAGTGGGAACCAGATTAAACTCCAGGTATTCATTGCACACACTTTCTTTCAGACCAGCCATTTACCATAGAAGGCATTTAAAAATGAACCTTAATTGCTCCAGAATATACAGATAATTGCGCAGGAAAGGGTTCAAGACTGACTGAAACTAAATCACCTATAGAGGGAAGAATCCCAGAAAGGTAAAAAGGCTCACATCACTTGAGGTCAAAAATAGGGAGAAAGTCTCTACCAATCTGAAAGTAACCCTGTGGTTGAATTCCTTCTTTAAGGCCATAGCCTTATCTTCTACTCAAAATGTGGAGATGGGGCTACCAAAGGCAAACCCGGAAAAACAGAGGGTAACATCCCTTCGAATGTGAGACTACCAATATTTGGGGATGCAGAGGAGGAGGGTATGTCAGTAACCAGGCATGTTGATCCCGCAGAAGTAGATATCAATCCATTAACTCTCAAGATCATTATGGGCAATAGATTTGGGATCCTAGCATCCCTTCCAGAGAGAGAGAGTTATGTTATGTCATGTTATGTTAAAGAGGTTTGTAGAGCGCTCAAATCCCCAAAGGTGTATTGGCTCTAAGTTAACTCTAACACAACTGAAATGACCAATTAGTTATTAAAAAGTTATGTTTGAAGCTCCATCCTACAAGAGGTCAGAGAGGGAAAAGCCTTCATAGAAGATTGTACCAGACCTTGATAAACCCTGTAATGGAACTCCTACCACCCCACTATGCCTTACGGAATCTGGGGACCACCCCCTTCTTGGGCCCTGCAGAGTGCAAGAGTCTGCTGGGTTTGTAACAGTCAAAGAAGTGCCTGAGAAACTCAGAACCTGTGTTGTGTAAGGCCTTGCGGGCTATACAAAGAGCCTTCAATGAAATATAACTTCTGACTGGCAACCAGTGAAGTGATTCCTGAGAGACTGATTGAAATTTGGGCATACCCAAAAGCAGCCTCGTTGCTGTGTTTTGCAGGATTTGTAGTCTTTGTAGTCATTGGTCCTACAAATTAACATATAGTCCATTACAATAGTCAAATGTTGACAGAACTAAGGCAATGTTAACAGTTTTTTGGTATTAGCTTGAATATAAGGGAGAGTTTTTTAATCATCCTCAGGATGAAGGAAGCGGAGGAGGCAAAAGCATTGACTTGGCTTCCAAAGTTTAGTTTGTTGTCAATGACAACTTATCGGTTCTTTGCCTTAGTCAAGGGAATGTGGGGAGATCCTAGTTCCTCCAGCTACCAGGATGGGGCCCAGTTGAGGAGAAGGTTTCCAAACAACACAACGTCAGTCTTTTCTGAGTTCGGCTTTAGGCAGTGAATGTTGATTCAAGGACTGATTGCATTCATACAGTCATAGACTTGGGTCCAGATGTTGGTATCACTGTTAAAAGCTGAAACAATAAATTGAGTGTCATCGGCATAGGAGGTTAGGATTAGGGAGAAGCCAAAGGTTTTAATTGTAGTAGCAAGCTCTGCTACATATATAGAAAACAATTGGACTAAGCGAGGAAGGAAGGAAGGAAGAAAGGAAACAAGACATATTGGTCAAGGGCAACCATTTGCACTCTGTCAGTTAATCAAAAGCTCGGGGTCGACCATATTAAAGGCCACCGACAAGTCACGGAGAAAAAAAGCGACAACTCCTTCGCTATCAAGTGGAGCTCTAATCTCCTCTGTGGCCTTGATCAAGACAGTCTCAGTACTATGTCCTGGTCTGAACCCAAATTGCATTGGGTCCAAAAGATGGTTGGCTTTAATAAATTGTGGAAGCAGAAAATGCTCTTGCTTGTTGAAAGCAGAGTATGTCTGTGTTCCTGTCCACTGTGAACAGGGAAACAGACACTTTGCTTTGAGATTCAGGGAGCTGCATGTTAGCAGTCCCTGGGTCCCAAAGCAATGCTGTCTCCCGCATGAGGCAGGGAGCCGGCAGGGACCGCAGGGACCTTCAGGCTCCCCCTGAGGTCCCCACTGTTGAAAATGTCGGTTCCCTGGAAAGGGTTCAGGACACCCACACTACAGGCCAGGCCCTGGGGATGGGGTCACCAGGGCCAAAAGCGGGCAGGGAGGGGAGCCAAATGGCCCTCTCCCTTCTTTAAAAATTAAAAGAAGGGGCCGGCCCAGGGGATGGGCTGGGGTCAAAAATGTCCCTTGAGGGGAGCCACGCATCCTCCTCCCTTCCCCCAAAAAACTTTAAAGGGGCAGGCCCCGGGTATATGTCCCTGGGGCCAAAAATGGCCACCCTCCCCTTCAATTATATATAGAAAAAGGTTGGACCCCTTGGGATGGAGTCCCCGGGTCCGAAATCAGCCGGGAAGGGAGGCACACCGCCCCCTCTCTTTTTTTAATAATGTTTTTCTTAAAGGGGCATGCCCCAAGGGCTGCGGTCCAGGGGGCCCAAAATGGTTCAGGGAAGGGAAGCTACAGGACCCCCTTCCTAAAAAATAGGAAGGAAAAAAGGCAGGTACCTCCCGGAAGCCTTGCCCCCTTTCTTCACCACTCTGCAAACATGCCTCCTAGAGCGCTGCTGGTTGGGTGGTGAAGTCCCCTTGGCTGCTGATAGTCCTTGGGGGTCTACAAGACCTCTTGTTACGTCCAGTAAGCCCCACTCAGTGGGATTGCTGAGAGGTGGTCAGCAGCCACGCCCTCTTTCTCCACCACTCTGCAAATTTACCTCTTGGTCCACTGCTGGTGGGGGATGACATCCCCTTACCTCTTGAGAGCCTCAGGACTAGGGTGGGCGTTTTGCCCAAGAAGCAGTGCACGAGGGGGTGCATTTGCAGAGTGCTGGAGATAGGGGGTGTAGCCTCTGATGACCTTTCTGCAATGCTGCTTGTGGGATTTACTGAAGGGAACAGGAGGAGTAGTTGGCCCCCAAGGATGTCCCTCGGGGCCAAATATTTCTCCTGGTACCTACTGTAAGTTCTACACAGTGGAATTCCTGATAGCTGGTCAAAGGCCCAGTCCCCTTTCTCCACCACTCTGCAAATACCATTACTACTTAAAAAACATAGAAATTCACTGAAAAGAAACAAAGGTTATAGAGACATTATAGTTAGGAATTAGCATTTAAAAAACCTTTGAAATTCATAGAAAAAAAACAATGGTTACAGGGGAACATGAGTTAGGAAATGGAATTTAAATAAAACCTTAGAACTTAACTGAAAAAAAACAAAGTTTACAGAGACGTTAACGTTAGGCTCAGGTTTCATTCATACAAAATCAGTGAAATTCAGCAGTTATAGTTAACTGGGCTAACTATAACTCACACCCCACAATTCTTTGCTTATGACCTCAAATATTACATCACCCATGACATGTTTCGTGATATCACTGATGACCTCACTGATGACATCTCAAATAACATCTTCCACAAAACCACTAACACACCTGTTCACACCCCTTAGAACCTTTCATACACACCCTCCCACTCCCACATAAACATTCACAAAACCATTCACATGTCCATACCACTACCTAAACACCCAATCACTGATTCATGGATCAACACACATCCACTCGCTCACCCATACAGCCACACATATACCCACTCACTCACTAATGCAGCCACTGACATATTCAGTCCTACGCCCATACAGCCACTCACACACTGGGTCAGTTACCCATAGAGCTACTCACACACCTACTCACACACCTACTCACTCACCCATACAGTTAGTCACACAGCCACTTACTCAAACATACAGTTGCACCCACACCCATTTGCTTTTGCATACAGATACTAACACGTACTCACTCACCTGTACAGTCACTGACACAAGCACACACTCACCCATACAGCCACTCTCACATTCATTCACTCACCCACATAGTCACTCATATATCCCATCACTCACCCATACTACCTTTTAAATACCCAGTTACTCACCCATATACCACTGTCACATCCACTCACTTGCCCACACACACACACACACACATATATGTATATATATTACCTACTGGTGCTCGCCATTAGGTAGTTATAGTTAGGACCTAGCTTCCATAGGAAAAGCGTTTTTTGTTTTCACAATAACTTTGGCGTCGTTTGATGAATCTTTGCGAAATTTTCAAAACTACTGGGGTGTTCCAGTCAGCTCCTGTCCTGGGTGATTTGTCCAGCAGGGGCTGAGATAAAAGGGGGTCTCAAAACGCATTTTCCCCTTGTTAATATCTATAGGAAACTTAGACAAAGCTACAGCCCGAACTGCTGAACGAAATTACACCAAATTTAGCAAAAAGGTAGCCCTTGGTTCAGGTGATAATCTGTTCAGTAGTTCTTGAGAAATTAGAAAAAGAAAGTTTCAATGTCTGTGGCCGAGGAGGGTTCGCGAACCCTCCCGACCACGACCTTCATTCTAATTGGCTGCCAACACTCCATACCAGTTCTACCGATTCACAAGAAAACAGAAAAAAGAGGTTAAAAAACAATAAAAGGGGGCAGGGTAGAAACACCCCCCTAGACCTGCTCAGGGGGTCCCACAAGTACCTGCTTGGCCCCCAGGGACCCTCAGGATTCAAGGGGACTTAATCCTCCTACTTACAAAGTGCTAGAGGGCATATTTGCACAGTGATGCAGGGAGGGGGTGGGGCCTGATATAGGAAGTTAGCAATCCTGCTGTGTGGGACTGATGGTGGTAATAAAAGGGATAGTCGGCCCCCAAGGTTGATGGTGGGGTAACTACTCCTCCTGTTACCTCCAGTAAATTCCACACATTGGGATTGCTAAGAGGTGTTTCGGAGGCCAAGCTCACCTTTCTCCACCACCCTGGAAACACGACTGGTTTGTTATAGTTAGAAATTAGTATTTAAAAAACCTTTGAAATTCACTGAAAAAACCATAGGTTTCAGGGACATTATAGTTAGAAATTAGCATTTAAAAAAACATTGAAATTCACTGAAAACAACACAGGTTTCAGGCATGTTATAGTTAGAAATTAGCATTTAAAAAACCTTAGAAATTCACTGAAAAAACCATAGGTTTCAGGGACATTATAGTTAGTTGGACATTTCACTCGTATAAAACCAATGAAATTCCGCCGTTATAGTTAGTTCAGCTAACTAAAACTTGTGCCCCCGCAATGCACTGCTGATGATGTCTCATATTACATCATTTATTACATGGTCAGTGACATCACTGATGACATCTCAAATGACATCACTGATAACATCACTGATGACATCATCCACGTGATAATCTGATGCACCTCCTCATCTCGAAAATGGTAGTCTGTATTTTACAGTGGGTGTATCAAAGTTTATATTAGAGTGTGAGGAGGTGCATCAGATAATCATGTGGACCATGTCATGAGTTATGTAATATGTGACGTCATCAGCAGTGCATTGTGGGGGCGCAAGTTATAGTTAGCTCTACTAACTATAATGACCAAATTTCTCTGGTTTTGTACGAGTGAAATTTCCAACTGACTATAATGTCCCTGAAACCTTTTTTTTTTACAGCAAATTTCAAAGGTTTTTTAAAAGCGAAATCCTAACTATAACGGGCCTGAAACCTATGTTTTTTTCATTGATTTTCAAACTTTTGTAAATGCTCATTCCTAACTATAATATTCCTGAAACCTATGGTTTTTTCCAGTGAATTTTAAAGGTTTTTTAAATGCTAATTCCTAACTATAACGGGCCTGAAACCTATGGTTTTATCAGTGAATTTCAAAGGTTTTGTATATGCCAATTTCTAACTATAACCTTCCTGAAACCTATGGGTATTGGTGGAATGATTGGACAAGTACATGTACTGGCGGAGTGATTGGAGGAGTGCATGGGTAGTGACAGGGGGAGTGCTGGACTGCATGGGTAATACCTGGGGTATTGAAAGAGAGAATGAGTAGTATTTAGGCGGTTAGAGGATTGTATGGGTAGTGTACAGGTGATTGTAGCAGTGCATGGGTACTGCTTGGGTGATTTAATCTTACCTTTTTAGAAGTAGATATGAAACTGATTGAAACATGTTTTCAGCTGATTTATTATCATTTACATATAAAATATTTTCAAACTTTAGAATTAGTTTCTGTAAAAGAAAGGAAAAAATATTGTTATGACAGATAATAATATAGTTTTAAGAACACAATATAATTTTACAATTACATAACATATTCAGTTTGCCTTTTTTGCTGTTTTCAGATTCTATTCAATTACACCACACACAGTGATTTCAATTTTGACCATCATGTAACAGCGGGCAAAATAATACAATCAAAAAGATTGTTAAAAAAAACAAATCATTCTTCAAAATATTTACAACACATTCAACTATCTGTTTACATTTACTAAAATAAACACTCTCATTTACATTGCATATACTACAAAGATCAAATATATGAACTGATTCTTTCAAAAACAATTTTCTAAATACAATATCAAAGAATAAAAACAATAATTGAAACAGTAGATCTGCACATCTTCCCTATCGGCCGAATGCTTTTTGCAAAATCCTTTGCATTGAGAATATCCAAAATAAACTTCTTAATTCATATCGATATCTTCCCACAAGGCCGAATGATATTTCTGAAATCGTTTGTATTGAAAATTTCCAAAATAAACTCATTAATTCATGTTGACACCTTCCCAATAGGGCGAATTATGTTTTCAGAACTTTGGCATTAAAAATATTAGATATGAATTTGGCAATTCATTAGGCAACCGACATTTGAATTCCAAATGAGCATCATTTCAATGTGCCCATCCTTTATTTTACTTTAAATACACTGTATAGTGTCCAGATGTTGTAGAAGGTCCATCGTTGAAAATAATTGCCACTGCTTTGAAAGTTCTTCCTGATATTGACAGTTGACTTGCACAACATTTTTTATTTTAGTTTCCAAGTTTCTTCCATCTGCTCTACAGCGTTGTATCATTAAATGACATATTGTCCAAATCTTTCTATAAATAATGTTGAAAACATTTCAGATTTGCAGTGACTACATACCATATTTTGATTAGCTGATTTCACTAGTTCGTTAAAAGACACTGTTTTGCAATCTGGAATTGTCAAATCTTTCAGTGTGAATTTCAGTGGCAGAAGAAAATGAACAACTATCACATTTATGGTCCCATCTGTAACGTAGTCCAAACAGATTTTCAATTTGTATTCCTTCATCTTCCAATGCTGCAAGCATAAACATTAGAAATTCCTGAGCATCTTGCTGTACATTCCGTGTAAATTGTGAACAACCAAAACATATATCAAGAAGATGCCGAATTCCAGAAGCACCTTTTATTTTAGTTTGATCAGTTGTCAACTTTTTATAAAGAGAATGTAATAAAGAACAAAATCTTTTTTCTCCATTCTCCCTAATTTGTTGTTGAAGATTCTCTATAAAAATATGACGTTCACAACTATATTAGCACAGCAGTTGATATCTGAACTATTTTCTAACTGATATCCTACAATATCTTCAACAGTGTCCTTTTTCTTTTTGTTTGGAACCTCAACATTCTCTTGATTTTTTTCTTCTTTCCAACCTCACTACACAGTTTCTCATATGTTCGTTTTAGACATAGTACACGCTTTTCATATACAGGATATTCACCTAAGTTGGGAGCATACAGTCTTCTTAACCAATTATACTCTCTTTCACAATTTGCATGAGCCCTAATCTTTCTCTCATCAAAATCAATCAAATACAATCCAGTTAAAGTTCTGACTTGGGACACTGCAACATATGCCATACCCTCTTTAACCACGGTACTTCCAATGTTTACCAAAGCACTATCTACACATAAACCTTGAGATTTATAAATAGTCACAGCATATGCCAACGAAAGAGGAAACTGTTTTCGATGATCATACAAGTCTTTAACAAGTAAAAAAAGAACAGCACAATGTTCGATTTATTTTAGTTCTTCAATCTGATCAAATTTAATCTTCCATTTACAAAACCTTTTTCCACATCCAAATTGCGCCGTAAAATTACCAGACAGTTTTCACATACATATAAATTCTTTTCTAAACCAGCAGTTTTAGATATAGATTTTTCCAAAGAATCCAATTTTGTTTTAAATTTTTCTGTTAGAATAATAGTAATTCCCTTTTATTATGTGTTTTTGTTGTTCACAACTCAGTTTCCTGTGATTAATGAGATTCCCTTTACTATGTCTCACCAAACATCCATCACAACCAATCACTGTGTATTTCTCTTCACTTATGTTCTCTGTAATATTTCTTTTAAAGCTGTAGTATTGAAAGAATTCATAGAGACATTTGTTTTCTAGATAGGGACTTCTTTTAGGATAGTACGTATCCAAAATGTTTGTTTTAACAATATCTGTGCTTTCCGGTTAATTTAATGATAAATATTCAATTTCTTGCATAGATTTAAGAACTCGATTGCATGTTGCAGCAAGCCATAGACCAACCCAAATGATTCCTCTTGACTTTGAATATAATCTTGCAGAGGTCAACTGATCCGAACATTCATAGGATTCAATTTCTCAATGGGACAGCATCTTCAAACTAAAGCTGTACAATTTGTTACTGAGAGTCTTCTCTTAGGAAAATTTCTTCCCACATTTCTTTCAACTCCGTCTTTTCAGATTTTGTTATGTATGACGTTACATACTGAGCAACAGCAGTGGAGTTATCCACAACATACTGGATATCCATATTTGCATTCCACATTGACAAAATCACTGGATTATAATCATTAATATACTTTGATTGTTGACTTATTTTTAAATTGTAAGTATTTTTTTGAGATTTTCTAGTGATAGTATGCCTCACTGATGACACAAAACTGTTGACTCTATCTTTGGATATTATTGGTCGTGGAAATCCAAAACAACATTTCGTATAAAACCTTTTCTTTGACTTTTATTTCTGTCAAAAGTATTTACCACATTGATGAGTTTGAAACCGTAAAACTTGTTGTCTTAAGGTATTTTCTTCTCTTGTTTTTGATATAGCACATGTAACATAGTGTTCAATAAAAGATAAACCAGTCTCATCCGAATCAGTTCCAAACTTAGGTGCATCTTTGATCCATAAAAGCATATGTATATGGGGAGCTCCTCTAGCTTGGTACTCCTTTCTCAAAAAGAAATCAATAACTTCGCCAAGAGGTGGGTTGTTTTTATTGCAGATAAAAGACATCATAGCTTGAAACCTATGATTAAAATAGCTGCACACATTTACTGGATCCAAGGAACACAGTTCTCCAGCTGTTTTGAATTCAATGTTTTTAATATTTGAATTTGCTTCTTGAAGAAATTCAAGTAAATTATCCCATGCATATTCAGCACAGCTTAGTGTGACAAACCATGTAGGGGTTCCTAAGTTCCTTAACATACATTTAAGTTCTCCATGACAACGATACCAATACTCATTATTACCACGTTGACACTCGATCAAAGTAATCAATTGAGATTCTAAATGATCGTCTCACTGTTCTACTTTGTCCATGAACTCCTTTGCAGAAACATGTTGAGGATGAACTCCTGTTTTTAATATGTGGTTCACTGCATATGAAAGTCCAAGCAAGTCACTTTCAAACAAAAGATGAAATATGTATGGAATGCATTGTCAAAATCTTGGATCTTCTGAGTACAATCTTGTTGTATGATAGCTGATGCTGGAATCTGTACTGGTCGTTTGTCATATCGTCCACCTTTTCCAGTGGGGAAGAGCTATGGAAAACAACGAGCTTCCAAACTTATTTCCCAAACACTCATGGGGAGTTCCCTTCGCTTTCTTCATTTGGAATAATTCAATAGTATATCCAGTCACTTCCTGGATGTACACTATAATGTTCATAAATTTCTTTACTTTTGGAGATGTCCACTTTTTCAATTTGGCCACTTGAAATGTGGCTATCATCAACTAAATCAATTTCTTCTTCTTCCACATAGACATTTTTGTAGTAAACATTGTTTTTTGTGAGATATAACGTAGTCTTTTGCACTTTGCTGACATCTACTAATTCTTGCCATATTTTCCGACTCTTCGTATGAACACCATTAACTAGGATTACTACAGGTTCAGTTTCCTCTTTCTCTACACCAATAATTTCAAGATTTTTAAAAAAAATCTAAAGGTAAATACACAACTCTTCCTTTTAAGCCTCTTTGTAAATCTGATGGAGTCAACTTACCTGTTTTAGGCTCAATATGAACAATAGCTTGAACCGGGTGCACAGATTGAATCAGAATGGACTCATACATGTTTAACCCGTTCGACGCGCATGACGGAACGGTTCCGTCATGCACGTCGGTTGCGCTGTGCGCATGACGGAACCGTTCCGTCATGGCCCCGCCCGCGCACGAAACCTTCAGCGTGGCGCGGAAATCCGCGCCGCGCTGAAGGGGTTAAATCCACCAGTTCTGGGGGAACAGTGACCAACTCTAGGTTATTATGTACAGCTCCAGCTGGCATTTTGTTCTCTCACTACCCAACTGAAAGCTATCTTCCACCAACAAATAAGCTCCAAATTCATTCCACTTATCATTGTTTTCTTTTTCACTTATTAAATACAGATCAACATTCCTAGTTTGATTTTTATAGTGAGTTCGTCGAAAACAAATACAAACATAGTTTGGTCTTTCACAACAAATTACCTTAAACTTCGTAATTTCTTTTTCAAACTTCTCAGTGCTACTACCTTCCACATCTTCTTCAGCACCTACACCCATCAAACTCTCACTTTCTCTACACTGTTGTTCAGGACCAAAGTAATGAAACTCTATTTCAGCACAAACAGTTGTTTTACATCTGATACTGACCCATGCAAAAGACCACTGCTTAAGTCACTCAAAACTATTGCAGGATTTTTTACATAGTACAATCTTCTTACTAACTTCCGCATTTGAGAGTGATATACTGCTAACATTCTCAAATGATGAAAAACACTTTGACACACTTTTTTAGAAAGACAAGCCAGAGAATGACCTTGCAAACCAGTATTTTTTCTCACTTTGCAAGGATCTAGTCCTTGCAGCATCTTAATCTTTTGTTTAACACCTTTTTTTACTATACGCTTGTAAGAAAGTGTGTAAAATATCAATAGACTCCTGTCCTATACTACAATACTACTCCAATACCAAGTATACACTGGGGCTTTAGTATGTCTCCCTAGAAATTCATCAGCTATAACTTCTTCTACATTTCTGGGAACCATCTTTTCTTTTTCAATTGCACAACCGTTCTTCACTTCATAAGCACTACCATTGGTATCGACTGCATGAACTAATGTATTGCTTTGAAAATAGCTCTCTTCATTAAAATTTGAGGTGAGCAAATTTAGAGTGTCGCTGGTGTTGAGAGTGCTCTATACTGGAGCTGCTTTCACCTAAACTTGAGAACTACCCAGAGTTCTCTGCTTCTTTTTTTGCATAATTTATGTGTCACTCTATGCTTGAAAGGGAATTACTTTGACTTATTCTGGGTGCTCCCTTGTGTCTGGACAAAGCTATACCTCTCTGAAGAGCTCTAATAAGAGCAAGACCCATGTCAGGGGTTGCTTTTATTCATTTCAGGTTGGCCTGGACAGTATTTTACCAATTTAAAGCTGTAATACTGTGCCTGGAGTGGTAAAAGGCTTTAGCCATTTTACAGCTTGGCAAGGATAGCACTGTGCTAATCCTATGCTTAAAGACTTTGCTGTAGCAATGGTAAAAGGCTTTGTCCCTTTCTATCTCGGCATGGATAACACTGTGCTAATCCTACGCCTAAAGACTTTGATAGACAAGCAGACATTTGAGGTGGGGAAATTTAGAGTGTTGCTGGTGTTGAGAGTGAGGCACCCTGAGTCACTTTCTCCTCTGTAATGGCAGCACTATGGCCTGGATTCATCTTCTTTGTAAGCTGAGTATCTTATGGATATCCAGCTTAGTGGCCGAGACTCAGAACCTCTTCCTTCCTCTCTGATGTGGTTATTTGGTGATACCTCAAGGAAATCTAGTGCCACCAAAGCATTGTGCAACAGCTCCCTTGGTGGTATATCAATGACAGTCAACTGAGGGGGACTTGTGCAAACAGTTTTCAGAGGCATCAGGAATAAAGCCACTCTGAATTTACTAGTGACAACTAACCCTGGGCGTAGTTCGCGAAGTAGCACTTCGCGAAGCTACGCAAAGTGCAGTTCGCACTACGCGAGCTACGCGTAGCACTTCGCGAACTGCGTAGTACCTTGTTCGCACTGTGCCAGATGTCGTTTTCAATGATTGCACAGTGCGGACAAGCAACCGGCACTGTGCAATCATTGCAAATGGCATCTTGCACAGTGCGAGCTGTAGTTTTCTGCTGCTCGAGTAGATTTTTACTCGAGCTGCAGCTTTCTCAACGCGAACTGGTAGTTTCTCATCGCGAGCATACGCGACCACTCGCAATGAGAAACCTGCCCTCCTCACATTGGGAATCTCGCCGGGAGGTTTATTTTCCATGCTCGCGATCGCCAACTTGATGTTGCTGATCGCGAACAAGGAAAAAGACTCGCCGGGATATCATTTTGCTTGCTCGCGGTCGCCAACTTGATGTTGAGGACCGCGAGCAAGCAAAAAATGACCGCAGCACTACGCAACACTACGCTACGCGTGTTTGCACTGTGCTACGTGCAGTTCGCGTAGTGCGAAGTAGCGCGAACTTCGCAAACTACGCGAGAGTAGCGTAGTGCTTTGCCCAGGCTTAGTGACAACTTTAGTACGGGTGATTTCATCAGGTTGCTCGTCCCCTATTGTCATTTGGGTGGCTGGGACCTCAGCCATCTGTAGGCATCATATTCTCTACATGTACTGCTTGTGGCATGAGGATTTAGAAGGCTATACATCTGGCCACTAGGCATTAGTGCACCATCATAGGTGATTCAGGGGCACAGAATTCTTACTGAGAAGCCTTGCCTTGACACTCCTCAGCTGGAGCTCAAAGATAGGGAGAAATCAAGCAGAAATCACAAAGGAGGCACTTCTGATTAGCTTGAATCTGTTAAACATGGAGCTCAATTACATACTTACCTGGCTTCAATAAAATCTAGAAGAATAATAAGGACATCCTTCTGCAGATGTTACACTTCAAAACACATTCACAGAAAGCACGGCTAAAAAGTGATGTTAAATGGGATAGTTAGACAATCGTCCAGGGCAATACATAGGTGAAGAAAAAAATTAATCTCCAAAAGCTTTGTAAACAAACACACATCTATAGACAGGTCTAACAAGACCACAAATAAAACACAAGGAACCAAGGGATGCTTATGCAAAAGGACATACAACATGTCATTGACAGAATCTTCAAGCACTGCTATGCATAGAAAATTGTTTTTCTATAGGTTGCATTATGAATACCAAACCAGAAGATAATTATAATCACGTTTCCTCAGGAAGGTTTAAATAGGTAAACCAGTTGCAGGTGTCATATAATGTATTATAATATATAATATAGGCTTTCTATATTCCCATTCTAAATATCCCCTGACAATACTAGCATATTAGTAGGACAAGATGCTCCATCATCAAAACACCTGTCCTAAAAGAATGGAACAGAATGCAAAACCGTGTAAGCAGCCTCTTGCCAAACCGTGCTCTGGTCAATGAGGCAAATGATAACCCTTCAGCTGTCGATAAGATCTGCAAAATGAAAAAAAGATGGATCTCTGGGTTCTTGGCATCCATAGAGCAAAGGAACCCTGCTGCTGTGTAACACCCTGTTCATCCACCCCACAGGAGGAAGATAGTATAAGCCCATTACCTTCAAAGACATTCATGATGCACAGGAGCAAGGAACTAGCCTCGCAGGTACAAGATATCATCAGTTCTCACGTGAGAGCTTTGAAGAGTTCTAGTAGTGGATTTCTATTTAATTTCATTGTTTGAGGTTTCCTTTGATCTAGTCTTTCCTTCCTTTTTCATTGTGACCTTCCTCAGATTAGGATATGGATGACAAGACACATCCAGAACCTATGCCTTAGGGGAACAGAGACCCCTGCCATTTTCTTGTACTTGGCAAACAGCTTGGAACTTATTTTAGAGGATGACCAGAATACAACCTGAGGCACTATGCTACAGTAATTCTATATTGTACTCTCTTTCAGGCTGTTAGTTAGTAAAGCATTTGCAAGACAAAAGGGAACAGAGACAGTGACAGTAAAAAGATTTTTGGTGAAGCAATAACGTCTCACTAAAGGTGACCTCGTACACTGATTTTGAGTCATACTCTGTCTAACCTGGCTGCTCATTCTTCGGTGTACAACAAGTAGGTATCTATGTCTGATGAAGGTGACACAAATATGCTTTTCCCATTAGCACTTCCAGATGTTCTCTCTGTTGGGGCCTTATTGTAATTTATGGATGTAACCTGGCCAAAAGCCATCTCAAGTGTATGTTCAACAAAGTTCTGGATATTTTCTGTTCTTCACACCTCAGGGATTCACCTCCATGTGTACCTGAATGATCGACTCATCCATGAGCCATCAGTAGCCAGGGTGGAAAGAGATATGACAACATTGTGTAGGCTTCTGGGTAAGTACAGCCTTCCATTCACTTACTCCAAATCACATTTGACTCTCTGATCTAGAATTTATGGTTGTGTGGTTCTAGACTATACTTAATTATTTTGCCAAATGTAAGGTTTAATCCTGGCTCCTGACAGAGAATGCGTGAAGATGCATGGAGATATGGTGACTGGTTGGCTTAGTGACTTTCTCCCCTCAGCTTAACTTGAGAGCATCTGAATCTGTGGTCTTTTTTTAAGGCTCCTCTATCTACAATGGGCGTATTTGCCTCTGGAATCTCTGGACTGTCACCTCCATGGTTACTCAAATCCAGGTGCTGGCAGAATTAATACTCTGGTGCCACAGGGAGATTCTCTTCTGAAGTAGGTGAAGTGGTGGCAGGGAATTGTTCTCCTCCTTACATCTTCTGTTGTCATCACAAAAGAAGCCAGCAGGTGTGGTTGAGGAATATATTAGACACAATCCACCCTGGATCAACGGCAACTTTGTTAGAAAGATGTCCTCCAAAAATATATGCACAAGCTTGTTTCCTAAGGTCACCCTAGCTTTTCCGTTGAAGAATTGAGCAGAATCTTCCTTTTACATTTGTTTAAGAACAGTTTGGTGGATGTCCATCTGAGTAGGGTATTTCCTGTGTCTCAAGACTTCTTCTTGTCTCCAGTGTTTTTGCGCAGATTCAAAAGAAGTCAGGGATAATACAGATGGACCTACTGATGATCATGTTTTAGACACTTGTTCTTTTCTTTCTTTCTCAGTTATTTGAGGAAAGGACTTGGAAGAAGAGGTTTTGACTTACCCATTGCCAGTTCTCCAACTTTGCATCTTTCCATTACTCTCCAGGGTGCTTGTCAGGATCCAGAGGCATTTCAGGGTGGCTATTCTTTCAATTCCTTTTTGGCATTGCCTGAGGAATTTTCCTCTTCTTCCAATAGTACCACAGAGGCACCTTATGGTATTTTTGTTTCCTTGGATGAGCATGACCCTCTCAATACTTTCCTTCCAGCAGTCAGAACTGTTTAAACCTTTATATGAAAGTTGAGAGGGTTAAACTTTAATGCAAGGTCTGTACCTGCATTTGGCTGCCTCGAAGGAGAGATCATAACTGGATTCTACCAGAAGGTGTTAGGAATACTATTTGGTCAAATGTGTTTCTTAGTGTTGGGCCTATTTGTTTACACTCTGGAGCTGCAAGTTATGACTTGTGTGAAAGTGTTTGCAGAATGGATTCAGCATGGGCGAACTTCATTACTCTGATATCCCTTCCTCATTCCAGTACGAACAATCTTCCCATTCTCCTCTGCGCTCATCCTTGTTATACTTGTGCATGACAGGTGGTTGTGCCTTCCCCCGATGCTATCACCTCCTAATAGGGGAGGGGCCTCAAGAGAGAGAGAGAGATTCTAAGCATTTTGCTTAGATCACTTGGTATCTGGGGGAGCTGGAAGTACCACAGCTGCTAAGTAGTGGTGCAAGGACGAGATATTAAAGTGCTGAAGATTATAGATCTCATTGGTTCCAAATTGTCCATGACTGTTGCAATTCATAGTAAGCTCTAAATCGGTCTATTGCTAACCATAAGGCTCTGGAATCAGGATTTTCAACACGCGTTCCCTTATAAAGCTGAAAAGAAAAAACGGATTAGGATGTCCTTGTACCATGCATAATAACTCCGGCTGAACTTGGCCAAATGCATCTTGCCCGAGTTATTCTAAATTGACATTAATACTGCAAATGTTCTGCCAAGTAAACAAATGTACTTCATCTTTTGTACCACTCGCAAGCTTGGCAATTGGGATATAAATACATTCTTTGATATCTTCAGTTCTGTCCAAAAACGCTGGCTAAATCATGCTTGGTTTAAAAAGCAGAGCTCTGAGAACTCAAAATGTGGGACCCTGTGGTTCAAATGCGTGGTGCACTATCAGGACGGCATTGAATACATTGATATTTCTGCCTATCTCGCTTGTCATGATAGTCAGACAACTTAAGCCATGGCGTCTCGTCAGTTAGGGCATACTTTGCGATTTTACTTGAATTCACAAGCTGAGCAACAAAAAAGACAAGCTTAAGCTCCATTACAACATCAGTAATAAGTAAACGTCGAGGTGCTGAGGCTCAGGGTGGGAAGCACTAGGCGACACAGATTGTTGTAGTGGGTCCCGAATTTCGTGCAGCAAGTTGGCAAAGATCTTTAAGAATAGTTGGATGAGTTAACAAGGCCTGATTTTTCTTGGAGATCGGCAATGCTCAGCTCCAGCCTGGCCTCTTATGTTAGTGCATTCTTTTGTGAAAGTTTTTTGTAGCGATGGATGCCTCACAGCTTTCTCTGATATGCTGCCAATTGGAGATTTCAACGTTAACCTACTCACTCTGCACATACCAGCAATATATTTACCTTCCTATAAAAGTATAAAACGTATGAGTGGAAAAAGACTACGTTGAACCAGGTCTCATTTTTTAAATGTCTATGACAGATTGTGATGTACCATAAAAATAAGCTATAGGACTATACCTACCAACAGTCCCAGTACCATTACCAAATAATCAGTCAGTTGGCAGTGAAGAAGTTTCAATCGTTTATTAAACAGAATACTCTATTGAGGAGCCTCTCTGAATCTCACTCATCAGGTGCGACGGGAAGACTGTTGGCTCGTATTCAAACATGAGGTTATATACTTTTCGGTTCAGCACATACAATAACTGCAAAAGGAAAAATACCAGTTGGCCCTCGAGCTCCAGGAAAGGACCATATATGGCACACATCAGATCAGTACAAAGGCTTGACTATCTATTACACAGGAGGTCAGGAGGGGTGACTCCCTTTCGTCTTGGTGGTGCGGAGTGTAGGCACGGCACCTCCAGGAATGCGCTTATCGCCCCCAAAGCCAGATGCAACCTTGAGTCTTGGAACAGTCGAGTAAAACAGCCTACCTTCAGCTGCTACCAGTAACTCAGGTGAACTGGGGCCTGACAACTGCACGTGATCAACACGTGATCACAGCCCGTACTCGAGCAGATAATCAGAAGATGGCGTCTGTATGGTTCTCGGCCTACTCTTTTAGCAATAGATATACAGAGAGAAAATAAATGAATTTCCTCCAAACAAAAGCATATATATCAAACAGGGAGTATACGTATAGATGCATCATGCTAACATAATATAGGTCTGATACCCCTTATATATGGAAAATCTACTTTTTTATCCCTCAACTGCAAAGAGTGAGATGACAGCTGTGCGAGAACCATGTGTAAATACAACATTCCTCATTTTAACGAGTGCGTGGTGTGGTCCAGCATGTATCCTGGCTCTGTTTGTAAAGCATAGATAGCATAGAGTATATAACAGAAAAAAGGAGAACATAAACCTGCAAGATTTCTAATTAAAACAGCTTTAAAGGGGGAAAGAGCCTTTGAGAAAAATAAGAAGCTGCAATATATACCTTGGGCCTCATTAATGACAATTTTGGCGTAGGGCAGCGAAGCAAGGCACCTTGCTTCCCTGCCTTATGCCCAAGTGAAAGGGCATGAAGGGACTGTATTTAAGCAATACAGTGCATTCCTCTCCTTTCTGCTGGAGCCGATTTGGCAGCCTAGCACCAACATAGGCACAATTGCGCACTTGAAGGCAGGATTGTTTTTGTGTAGAAGGTGGCACCTTGCTGCACAAAAACAATTATACGAGGCGCTTTCCTCTTTCTATGTGTGTTGTAGAATGCAGCAGACATGGAGAGAGGAAAAATTGAGGCATATTTCTCCTTGTTAGGCCTCACCTTGGGTGGCGAATGGATTTGACGCTTCCCCAGGTTTACATCACTTTGTAAATCTGTGGCAGCATCAAATTCCATGGGAGTTTCTTAGGAAAACTCACCTCGATGACCATGGATGCCTCCCGGGTGCAGAGTAAGGAAATGCAGCGATTTGCGTGCTTCGCCTTACTCATGATTTATTAGGACACTCAAAGTCACGCAGGTTGGCTTTGCGTGGCTTCATAAATCTTTATGAAAGCCTTGCGTCATGCATGTACCACTTTACATGGTGCAAAAGTGATGCAGGGCTCTCATAAATAATCCCCCTAGTAGCTGAGATCCATTAAAATGATGGATGTTATCACATAAGGGAAATAAAATAAATGTGTTCTTCACAAACTTGATTGGTTTAAGTTGTTTATGATTCATTCATTGACATAATTCAGTTCTGATCATTCAATTTCTGTAGTTCTCCAAGGGATGATAATCTTTCAGTTACACATCTGAGAATGCTTTGCAGCTTGAAATTCAGAGGGACATGATTTCCCTGTGCTCGAGTAAAATAGGAGCCCATTGCAATATATCTAAGGAAAGGAATCAACTGGATCAGAATAGAACATGTGTTCAATATACTTGATGAAAGTATTTTGCCCGCCAATTTCACCACATTTTTCCATCTCAAACAAGAAAAAACCCAGGCAGTGTTACTTTTGCATCTTTCTTTCTTTCTTTTTATTATTCAGCTGATTTCATTTGACCGTGAACAAATGTAGTGTATTTTAGACAGCAGAGTTTGGTGAAGGACACAACCTTCTAAACCACCTCATTACAAAAGTGCAATACTGGTTCATCCATTTGCTGTCACTTTAAATGGTTATTTACTGTCTACGAGACCATGATTTGATTACAGTTATCAGCCAGTTCAACATACACCATGATCAGTTTCCAAATGGAAACGGAGATAATGGGTATCATTATTTTTTATATAAGAATACAAAGGTAGGTCATACCAATTATACAAATAAATTAAACATGCATAATAAAGAAAATCTTTCAATTCACTACTGTAGCACAGTGCTAAACCTAATGCTTAAAAACTCTGCTAGAAAAACAGACATTTGAGGTGAGCAGATTCAGATTTGTCGCTGATGTTGTAGGATGCTTTCCAACTAAACTTGGCAACTAAACAGAGCAGTGGCTCAGCAAACGGGGGGAGGTGGCCTCTCCCCTCTCTTACCTGCAGCCGCTGCGAGGTGGCAAAAGCAGGAATCGCCAGCACCCCCCTCTGCTCTCCTATGCGGCCACTGCGGGTGGCAAACACAGGGACCGACATGGGCAGTTAAAGGTCTAGCTGCACCTCTGAACCAGAGTTCCTTGGTTCGTCTTTTGCATAATTAATGTGGCACTCAATGCTTGAAAGGGTATTGTCTTTACATATATATATATTCACTTAAAAAACCATAGGTTTCACACATGTTATAGTTAGCTGGACATTTCACTCGTAAAAAACCAATGAAATTCCCCCGTTATAGTTAGTGCAGGCAACTATAACTCACGCGACCGCAATCCTCTGCTGATGACGTCAGATATTACATCACTGTATTTAGACACTTATTTACCCATGTCTTCTTCCATTAATCTTTAGCTATACACATCTTACAAATATTTATTTTTCATAAAGACACATATGTCATCAGTGATGTAATATCTGACGTCATCAGCAGAGGATTGCGGTCGCGTGAGTTATAGTTGCCTGCACTAACTATAACGGGGGAATTTCATTGGTTTTTTACGAGTGAAATGTCCAGCTAACTATAACATGTGTGAAACCTATGGTTTTTTAAGTGAATTTGCAAGGTTTTTTAAATGCTAATTCGTAACTATAACGTGTGTGAAACCTATGGTTTTTTCAGTGAATTTGTACGGTTTTTTAAATGCTAAGTTATGAATTTATTAAATTTTTTTTTTTTCAGGTTTTTCACCGTGCGCGCACCGAGCACCCACGGTTCGCAGTGCGTGCCGTGCGTGTGTGGTGCGCGCACCTCGCGATTTAAAAAAAAAAAAAATGTTTTTTTCTCCCTTGGGGGTCCCTCTGTGACCCCCTGACCAAGGCTAGGGGGTCAGGAACTGTCCACTCTGCCCCCTTTTCACGTTCTCCACCTTTTTCTTTCACCCCCTCAGACTGCGAGAGACAAAATGGCGGCCGACACTTCCTGGTTTCGACCGATTCGAATGTTTACCGTCATCTAACAACCAATCAGAATTGCGCTCGCGCACGGCAGGCGCACGGCAGGGTCCGCGCACCGTGCGCGCACGGTGCGCGCGTATAGATATTGATATGCTTTGAAATGCTATTTTCTCAGGAAATACTGAACAGATTTACACCAGACCTGCAAAAGGCACTTCCTTGACCTTATGCCTACCTCTCTGCCAAATTTCACGTAATTCTGTTCAGCCGTTCGGGCTGTAGCTGCGACTAAAGGTCCTATGGAAAAATGCATGGGGAAAAAGCGTTTTGGGACCCCCCTTTTTCTCGGCCCCCGCTTGACGAATCACCCCGAGACTTTCAGGGTAGGAGCTGAACGGAGCGCCCCATTTGTTTTGAAAATTTCGCTAAGGATTCGTCAACTGGCGCCAAAGTTATTCAAAATAGAATTTTGAGATTTCCTATGGAAACTAGGTTGTAACTATAACTATCTACTGGCGACCGCCAGTAGATAATATATATATACATATATATATACTTGCCTATAACTTTGGGGTCATTCGACCAAACTTCATGAAATTGTCCAAATAAAGTATCGAGGTAGGTTCTGGTTGTCATGGAAAGTTTGGCAGTGATCCATGCGGTGGGGACCGAGATTTTGGGATGTGAAATAAGGTTGCGTTTGTAATGTTAATTCCCATAGAAACATTTAGCCACACCAACAGCCCAATTCGCTGAACGGACTTACACCAAATTTGGTACGGAGGTATATGTTAGTTCAAGGATGTGCCTTTTGCTTATTTGGTGAAAATCCATTCAGTACTTGTTGAGAAATGTAAGTTTAAAATTATAGAGATATCTCTGGCCACGGATATTTCACTGTGGTTTCACCATTAATTGCGAATGGACGCACAAACAAGAATTCTCTGATTGGCTGGATGAAACCTTAACAGAAAGTTGCGCCCACCATTTTTAGCTCGAAAATGGTTCCCAGGGTTGCAAATTTCTGAAAAAGCTAACATAAGAGGTCAGAGTATAGGTACTCTAACCCCGTGTTTGAGAATTGGGGGTGTTAGTGACACAAGTTGTTTCCAAAATTGTGTTTTTTTAATCGCACATGATATTTGTAACAACACTACAACCATCAGAGCGGCCCCCCATGTACCATCATGAGGACATCGCAAATATCAACATTGTTTAGAATATCAGTGAATCATTAATACACATTGTTATAGAGATATTGAGATTTTGATAAATGTTTATATTGAGTTATTTATATAGTGAGTTATATAATATGATGGTTAGAATTAATGATAGAGTTATAATTTTTTTATGTGGTGGCGGTTATTGAAGTCCTTCTTTTGCTTTCTGCTTTCGTAACGTAACCACGGGGATTACGATGACCAACGTCATCACGTTCTCCGGCCTCACTGTGAAAAGGGAAAATAGTTTTACAGATGGTTGTTCTAGAGATAAAATAGAAAAACATGAGTCTGAAGTGTACAGTTATAAAACTCCAGTGTGTAAAATACAGTGATACACACACACACACACCGACACACCGACACACACACACACACACACACACACACATATATATATATATATATATATATATATATATATATTCACTGAAAAAACCATAGGTTTCACACATGTTATAGTTAGCGGAAATTTTACTGATAAAAAACCAATGAAATTCCCCCGTTATAGTTAGTGCAGGCAACTATAACTCACGCGACCGCAATCCTCTGCTGATGCTAATACTGTATTTAGACACTTATTTGCCCATGTCTTCTTCCATACATTTTTAGCTATACATATATTACAAATATTTTTTTTTCATAAAGACACATATGTCATCAGCAGAAGATTGCGGTCGCGTGAGTTATAGTTGCCTGCACTAACTATAACGGGGGAATTTCATTGGTTTTTTATCAGTAAAATTTCCGCTAACTATAACATGTGTGAAACCTATGGTTTTTTCAGTGAATTTGCAAGGTTTTTTAAATGCTAATTCCTAACTATAACGTGTGTGAAACCTATGGTTTTTTCAGTGAATTTGTACGGTTTTTTAAATGCTAAGTTACTTTACGCCATTCATGGCGTGCGCGCCCACTTAACGCAGTTCGTTCCATGCGCGCATGGTGAGCACGCGGTGCGCTTCGCACACCGCGCGCCCACTTTACGCAGTTAGTGCCGTGCACGCACGGTGGGCACGCGGTGCGATGACAAAGCAAGAAAGCACGTCAACAAATCTGTTTCTGCTTTCCTCCGTGACTATGGTATGGGTGCCATTTACCACAACAACTTGCGTTATGACATGCAAGACATTTATAGAGGAGATGGTGTGCACTTCAATGATGAAGGGAACAGAGTCTTCCTCTTGAACCTTAGACTCTGCATCGGTACTTACTTGTAGGTACCACTAAAAAATCATTTCATAAACACAACGGCTCTTTTTAGAGCCCCCTTATATCTAAACACTTAAATCTGATTTTCATTTTTTTTTTTTTTTTTTTCCTACCGTACGCTTACCGTAAGCTTACCGTACGCGTACCCCGTGATTTTTTTAAAAATCAATAAATGTTTTCTTTGTACTTTTCTGTCCTTCTTTGACCCCCTTACAAATGTTAGGGGGTCTGTAACTCTCCTCATTGCCCCCTTTCCTTGTTTTCACTCTTTTTTTTCAGAGTGAAATACACAAAATGGCGGCCGCCGCTTCCTGGTTTCGGCCGATTCGAATGTTTACTAAGATCTAAGAGCCAATCAGAATCGCGCTCGCGCACGCCACCGTACGCTTACCGTAAGCGTACGGTAAGCGTACCGTAAGCGGGCTCAGATATATATATTGATTTAAAGGCTCTTTTCTCAGAATCTACTGAATAGATTTACACCAAACCGACAAAAGGCACTTCCTTGACCTAGGGACTACCTCTCTGCCAAATTTTGAGTAATTCTGTTCAGCCGTTCGGGCTGTAGCTCGTTCTAAAGGTCCTATGGAAAAATGCATGGGAAAAACGCGTTTTGGGACCCCCCTTTTATCTCAGCCCCCGCTTGACGGATCCCCCCGAGACTTTCAGGGTAGGAGCGGAGCGTAGCGCCCCACCTATTTTGAGAAATTCGCGAGGATTCGTCGACCGGCGCCAAAGTTATTCAAAATAGAATGTTGAGGTTTTCCTATGGAAACGTGGTCCTAACTATAACTACCTACTGGCGACCGCCAGTAGGTAATATATATATATATATATATATATATATATATATATATGTATATATATATATATATATTCACCATAGGTTTCACACATGTTATAGTTAGCTGGACATTTCACTCGTGAAAAACCATTGAAATTCCCCCGCTATAGTTAGTGCAGGCAACTATAACTCACGCGACCGCAATCCTCTGCTGATGATGTCAGATATTACATCACTGATGACATATGTGTCTTTCTGGAAAAAAAATATTTGTAATATATGTATAGCTAAAAACTTAATGGAAGAAGACATGGGTAAATAAGTGTCATCAGCAGAGGATTGCGGTCGCGTGAGTTATAGTTGCCTGCACTAACTATAACGGGGGAATTTCAATGGTTTTTTACGAGTGAAATGTCCAGCTAACTATAACATGTGTGAAACCTATGGTTTTTTAAGTGAATATATATATATATATATATATATATAAAGACAATACCCTTTCAAGCATTGCGTGCCACATTAATTATGCAAAAGACGAACCAAGGAACTCTGGTTCAGAGGTGCAGCTAGACCTTTAACTGCCCATGTCGGTCCCTGCGTTTGCCACCCGCCACCCGCCACCCGCGCACCGTGCGCTTCGCGCATCGTGCGCACCAAGCTCCCACGATGCGTTGTTCTTGCCCTGCGCGTGCCGTGCGCGTACGGTGCGCACACCCCGCGATTTTTCGCAAAAAAATATATTTATTTTATTACCCTTGGGGGTCCTTCAGTGACCCCCTGACAAAGGCTAGGGGGTCAGGAACTGTCCATCCTGCCCCCTTCTCACGTTTTCCCCGTTTGTTTGTCATTGCCTCAGACTGCGAGAGACAAAATGGTGGCCGACACTTCCTGATTTCGACCGATTCGAATGTTTACTGACATCTAACAACCAATCAGAATTGCGCTCGCGCACGTCACCGTGCGCTTACGGTATGCTTACCGTACGAGCACGGTGCACGCCTATAGATATATATATGCTTTTAACTGCAATTTTCTCAGGAACTAATGAACAGATTTACACCAGACCTGCAAAAGGCACATCCCTGAACTGAGGACTACCTCTCTGCCAAAATTCAAGTAATTCTGTTCAGCCGTTCGGGCTGTAGCTTGGACTAAAGGTCCTATGGAAAAATGCATGGGGAAAATGCGTTTTGGGACCTCCCCTTTTTCTCAGCCCCCACTTGACGAATCCCCCCGAGACTTTCAGGGAAGGAGCGGAGCGGAGCGCCCCACCTATTTTGAAAACTTCGCGAGGATTCGTCAATCGGCGCCAAAGTTATTCGAAATAGAATGTTGCAGATTTCCTATGGAAACACGGTCCTAACTATAACTATCTACTGGCGACCGCCAGTAGATAATATATATATATATATTCCAGCAATACATTGCATTACTCCAACAGAAGAAACAACGCTTCACGGCACCCGAATGCTTTTAAGGCAGAGTTTTATTTGGGCAAAAAACAAGTTGTTTTCTGCCTAAATAAAACTCTGCCTTAAAAGCATTCGGGTGCCGTGAAGCGTTGTTTCTTCTGATGGTGTAATGCAATGTATTGCTGGAATATTGGGGTTTCGCTAACCTGTCACGGCCCGCCATCAATGAGCGGCTCGAGCTGAAGCGATTTTTTAATGGATATATATATATATATATATATATTTATATATTATCTACTAACGGTCGCCAGTAGATAGTTATAGTTAGGACCGTGTTTCCATAGGAAATCCGCAACATTCTATTTGGAATAACTTTGGCGCCGGTTGACGAATCCTCGCGACATTTTAAAAATAGGTGGGGCGCTCCGCTCCGCTCCGCTCCTACCCTGAAAGTCTCGGGGGGATTCGTCAAGTGGGGGCTGAGAAAAAAGGGGGGTCCCAAAACACGTTTTCCCCATGCAATTTTCCATAGGGACCTTTAGTCCAAGGTACAGCCCGAACGGCTGAACAGAATTACTTGAAATTTGGCAGAGAGGTAGTCCTCAGGTCAGGGATGTGCCTTTTGCAGGTCTGGTGTCAATCTGTTCAGTAGTGCCTGAGAAAATCAAAAGTAAAATCATATATATATGTAGGCGGAGCCTAACCACACATCTCATCCTGAGATCTGATTGGCTGTCAGCACTTCATCCAAGAAGTGTTGGCAGCCATCTTGGGACCAATATACATGATAGCACCTCATTAAAAAGCATTGCAGTTAATAGAAGGTTTTAAGACTTTAGTTACATTATAAATCATTTGTTGATGGTACCATGCTCATTTTAGGAATTGTGGTATGTTCTAAGGTGATTTCACCATGTGAAAAAGCCTTCTGCTGGGATATCATGATTGAGAGAAAAATATTTTCTCATGCTTTTCCCACAGAGGTTTGGAAGGTGATCTATAAGCTAAACTGAGAGCTTATTTTCTGTAAATTCACATTATCTTTCTCAGTCATGTGAGAATGAAGTCTGACATTCTCAGTAAACCATGTACATCCAACAAGGGCAGAGACTGTCAGTTGATTCCTTTGTGTTCTACTGCAGCTTCCCAGAGTGTTCCAAAGAACAACTAGAGCGCTAACAGTCCTACTTATGATAAACGTATGGCACACCTGAAGCCATCTTGCTTGGATTAAAGTGATAACTCTTAAAACATTTAATTTAAAAAGGAACACAATGAGGGGGTTCATTTTGCCATAGAAATTATGATTAATGCTGAAGAAAGAAAAGAGGGCACATGTTGAGTGACTTCTCAAATCCTCTTCTATTTCATTAAAAAATTCTGACATGCAGACTGAAACATGCACTTTTAATACCAGGAGCAGACTTCCATGGTGAACAGTAGTTTTACTACAGTGATCTAATGAGCAACTAGAGTGCTAACATTCAGAATTTATGGCAAATGTGTGACATATCTGAATACCTTCATGATGGAATCAAAGTAAAAAACTGAAAGCATTTCCTACTGAGGAGACTGCAGTACATGAGGAAATTAGGAAACTTCATAACAAATAAATCTCCCAAGATGGCCACCGGAGACAAAAGAGCCCAAATGTAGCCCAAAATCACCCAGATGTAGCCCAAATATAGCCCAATGACAGAAGTGTGCAAAACACTTATTATTTTGTGTTTTTGCAGTGTTATATAGTGCAGACTTGTCAGGTATTGGAGTGCTTTACATGAGCATTGGTTACATCACACAAGAACAAATTCATTTTGGTTGTAGACATGGGGAGACTCAGTGATTTGACCAGAATCACAGAATGTCGAGCTGAAGCAGAAACTCCAACCTGGTTCCCCAGTTGCAAAGTCTGCAGTTCTGGAAGTAACACCACATCCTCTCCCCTAAGTGCAACATTTAATCAAGTGGTCAACTGGATAAAAAAACATAAAGGTAACAAATAATTTAAAAGTGCTTTGTCGCTATTTGAAAACTCAGAAAATATGTCCTTATTTTAGTCTTTTAGAGCACTAACCATAATTTTGATGCCAATAAGACCCTCTCATATATGTAATTTCTAAAGGAAATGATCTAGGTATTACAGTTTTGATTACATCAAGATGACGTCCGGCGTTCCACACTTTTGTAATAAATATAGAATGTTAGCAATCTAGTTGTTCATTAGGATACTGTTGAGAGGCAGAGGCCAGGGGCACGGACTCTGAAAATTGAAGGCAGGTAGGAGGGTGCAAAGGCAACAATTTAACCACACTGAGTAGGCAGGAAGGGCCGTGGCAGCACAACAGACTATGGAGGGCAGTGGAAAGGGGGGCAGGGGCAACAAACCAACAATACAGGACTTGCAAGAGAGACTGTGGCAATGTAATAGACCATTGTGGGCAGAAGGAAGAGGCAATGGTAGTACAACCATACATGCCAACAGACCCGATTCAGCCAGGAAACGTCCAATGTTTTAAGCTCAAATGGGCTTTATTTGATCTGTCTCCTGTCTACAATCTCCTCTTTTTCAATGTAACTCAAAGGGGAAAATCAATACCCCAGTTTTTTTTCAAAATCTCCCTCTTACCAAGTTCAAAATGTTCGCAAGTATGGTACATTGGATCATGGAAGGAAATGGGGTAGGGACATGGACTTGGATAACAGAGGACAGGAGGGACATGGAGAGGTGCACCAAACTGACCCTGCTGGGCAGGCATCAGGGTTTGCAGCAGCACAATACACCACACAGGGCATGCGGGACGGGAGTGCAGCACAACAATCCATAGAAAGCAAGAGGGAGGGGACAGGACCATGCACATGGACAACAGAGAACAGAGGGGCAAGAGGCAATGGTAGCTAGCTGACCATAATGGACAGACAGGAGAGAAAGCTGCAGCATAACAGACCATAAAGGGCAGGAGGGACGGATCAGGGGCATTACAATGGAACAGACAAGCCAGGAGGGAGGGAGTAGGGGTCTGCACATGTAAACAGAGGGCCGGGGGCAAATGGGCAGGGCAGGAGCAGCAAGATAGCCATGGAGGTCAGGCAGGATGGGCACTAGAAGCAAGACACACCATGAAGAGCAACAGTGAGACTGTGATGGCATACACACAGACCATGGAGGGAAGGTGGGAGGGGTTCAGGGGCAGCTAACTGACCACACAGGGAAGGTGGGAGGGGCCATGGCAGCACAGAAGACCATGCATGGCAAGTGGGAGGGTTAGTGGCAGCACAATGGCTATGATTGGCAAGAAGGAGGGTGCAGGGGCATGCACAAAGGACGATGGAGGATAGAAGGGAGGGTCAGGACCTGTGCACAGACAAGAAAGTTCAGGGGAAGGGGCCTCACAACAGACCGCACGGGCAGGCAGGAGGAGCAGTTGCAGCACA
The DNA here is from genome assembly GCF_964204655.1 of Triturus cristatus. Classification (NCBI taxonomy): domain Eukaryota; kingdom Metazoa; phylum Chordata; class Amphibia; order Caudata; family Salamandridae; genus Triturus; species Triturus cristatus. The sequence goes on along the minus strand of NC_140589.1, from coordinate 526,333,522 downwards.
ACAGACCAGGGAGGGCAGAAGGGTGTGGCAGTACAAAGGACCATGTAGGACAGGAGGTAGAGGATAGGGGCATAGCATGTGGACAGGCAGGGTGGAGGTGGCAGGGACAGGTTACAGTCATCTGACAATGCTAGGCAGGTGGGAGGGGAGTGGCAGCTCAACAGAACACTCAGAGTAGATAGGAGTGGCAGGTCCATGGAACATGGTGGGCAAAAAGGATGGAGCAGGGGCATGCACAAAGACATCGGAGGGCAGGGGGAAGGAGAATAGGGGCAGCAAGCTAAGCACAGAGTTTAAGCAGGAGGTCAATGATGGGGCATAGAATTGGGCAGTGGAGGGCAGGAGGAGTGGACTGGTACATCATACTAAATTGAGGGCAGTGGCAGCACATCAGACCATGCATGGCAGGAGGGAGGAGACTAGTCCATGGATTCACACAACAGAGGATAGGGAGGAGGGGGATGGGGCAGCAAGCTAACTGTTCAGAGAAGGCGGGTATTAGGAACTTTATTGTTTTTAAAACATGTGTCTGTGCGAACTACTTAAAATATGAACAAGTATGCAGCATAATCTCACTTTTATTCAGGAAGAAGAGGACGTTTGTGACTGTGACTCCGGGCTCACTTGGCAGAAACACCCCCTGACCCTCCACCCCCTATCGCAAAATGTAATGCCCGTGAAGAGGGTAGGTGAACACAGTGTTATATAGAACATAGTCCTAAGAGCACGATTGAAAATGAAAACTAGATATAGTGTATGGTTTAAACTATGCACCAAAAAGTGTGATATAAGATGAACCGGGCATGAAATATAATATGCAATACATTGTGCGCAATGACAGATTCATTGGAGAGCGCGAGATAGCACAGGCACTAGCGCGTGCTGTGCGATATGCGCCTTGGAGTGTAATATGCACAGGGCAGTGTTGTGTAACCTAACTAGTCTCTAAAGTTGTAATATAAAATATGTGCTAGGGAGTGTAATGTTGCATATGCACTGTGACAAAGATATGGATCCCAAATTGTAATATGTATGGCATAGCACTGTGCGTTATAACATAGGCATCGAGGAAGGCACGTTAGATGGGGCAATATAGCCCGTGCGAAGACAAGTGTGGCATGACATATTCACGGGGTGGTGTTACAGTGCACATGGGCTAGAGAGTGTCATAGCATATGCACTAGCTAGTGGAATACAACACAGAGGTGTGTGGCACTCAGCAGGCAATGGGGGGTGTAACACAGCATTGGGCTCTGCCAGGAGCGCGCTGTGACTCTCAAGTGATGTTTGTCCCCTTTCCAGAGAGTAAAATAAAAAGTATTACACATCCGGCAGTGGATGTGTGTTTTATTAACCGTGAGGGGGGTTTCTTGCATAGTTGTGGTCGAATTTTTGTCGAATCCTCTTTGAATGTCTTGGTGTGCATGTGTATTAAATGTGCCCGTCAATAGCTACCCATGTTTGTATAAATAAACGACAAGGGTGTCTAGCAGGATTAGGCACGGTAGGGCATCAGACATGTCAGAGCTTCACTAGTGGTGTAAATACATTCCACGTGGATTCATTGTATGCATAGCCGCCTTTTAATGAATATCACGCAAATCGTCATGGTGATAGGTACGTACGGTTTGTCCAGCATGTCCTAGGTGTGTCTATAAATATATATTTTTTTAAAATAATAAAAAACAGTGGCCGGCCCTGGGGATTGGGGTCAAAAAAATATAATTAGGAGACAGGCCTTGGGGGATGGGGTCATTAGGGCCAATAAATTAGAATAAGAAGGGAAACCACACAGCCCCCCTTCTTAAAAAATTAAAATAAATAAAAGACTGGCATCGTGCCGGAGGCCAAGCCCCCTCCTTGCAGCACTCTGCAAACGCGCCCCCTGGCGAGTTGTAAGTTGGGGAATTAATTCCTCTTCAATACTGAGGGTCCCTGAGGGCCAACTAGCCCAACAGGCATCTCCAGTATGCGCCAGGGAGCTGCGCTGCAGACAGGTGTTCTGAGGCCAAGCCCCTTTTTACACCTCTGTGCAACGCAGCTCTGTGGCGCTTACTGGAGGTACCTAGTGGTCTAGTTTGACCCTAGGGACCCTTAGGATTCAAGTGGAATTAATCTCTCAACTTAGAACAGCCACAGGGCGCGTTTAAACAGTGGTGAAGGGAGGGGACGGGACCTGAGGTGACGTGTGCAAACATGCACTATGGCACGTTTTAAATTGGGGATATAATTTTCCTTCAATACTGAGGGCCCCTGGGGCTAACTAGCCCACCAAGTGCTTCCAGTAAGCGCCACTGAGCTGCATTGCAGAGAGGTGGTCCAGGCCGTGCCACTTTTTACACCTCTCTGCAACGCAGCTCTGTGGCACTTACTGAAGGTACCTAGTGGGCTAGTTGGACCCTAGGGACCCTCAGGATTCAAATGAACTTAATCTCCCAACTGAAAACGGACACAGGGCGTGTTTACACAGTGGTGAAGGGAGGGGACAGGGCCTGAGTTAACGTGTACAAAAACACCCTGTGGCCTGTTTTAAGAGGTAGTTTTAATCCCCCTGCCCTATTATATACTAGGGGCTTACAGAGGAGGTCATGCTAATCACAGGGGGACCCCAACGCACAATGTTCCGTAGTGTATGTAGGTGTTTTCACTGTATTCTAAGTGTCTTTTAACATAGCACTGGCTCTAGGACTGGTTAGTCAGACTCAGTTACCACCAGTATCCGTCTGGAAAAGTTGAGGGTACAGGATGATTTTGCAACAAGGCTTCTTTCTGCTCTTCTTTTTGTTCTTTCTGCACGGTATCCTTCCTCCTGCACTTTTCTTCGTCTTTGAGGACTTCTGTTGCTTCTTTCTGCACTTCTTTTTTTACTTTCTGTTAATTTTTTCTTCTTTCTTCACATGTCCTATCTCTGTAGGCATAGTTAGAAATTAGCATTTAAAAAACCTTTGAAATTCACAGAAAAAACCATAGGTTTTAGGCACGTTATAGTTAGGAATTAGCATTTAAAAAACCTCAGAAATTCACTGAAAAAAACATAGGTTTTAGGGGTGTTATAGTTAGCTGGACTTTTCACTTGTACAAAACCATTGAAATTCCCCCGTTATAGTTAGTTCAGCTAACTATAACTCGCGCACCCGCAATGCACTGCTGATGACGTCACATATTACATCACTCATGACATGGTCAGTGACATCACTCATGACATCACTGATGACATCTCAAATGACATCACTGATGACATCACTGATGACATCATCCTTGTGATAGAGTGGCAGACCTCCTCTCACCCTAATATAACCTTTGATACACACATTCAAAAATAGAGACTAAACTTTTCAAAACAATGGACATACCAATACCAGTTACAACAACCTCTTCAGTAATTCTAAGATCCACATACACATCCACTCATTCACCAACAGTCCTAAACAGTCACTCCTACATGTACTCACTCATCATATGTACTCATACACCTATACATCCTGTTCCACAATGCCACTCATCCATAGAGTTACTCACACACATAGTCACTCATGCTAATAAAGAATCAAACATACATTTACTTGCATATACAGTTATACACACACCACCACACTTACTTCTACGGAAACCTACACATACTTAGTACTTTAAACAATCACTTATAGAAACACATACTTATTCATACAGGAACTCTTTCAATCTCTCACTCTCACATATACTCACTTATATACACCTATAGTCACATATACTAGTTTAAAACATATGTAGTTACTCATAAAGACACTATTGAGACAGTCATTCACTCACTAACACACCCATACAGACACTCATCCACCCATACAGTCCTGCACACATGCTGTCTTCAACACATATAAACAGTGAGTCACTCATTCATGCACCTATGCACTACGTAATACCCCCCACCGAACCATGCAGACACTCAGACTAATACTCAAAAAACCAACTAATAACCTATAAAGACACCCATGTAGCTACTCACCAACCCATGCAGCCACTTATACACAAAGTGAGAGACTGATACAGATATTTACATATTTAAACATTACTCACTAAGCCATGTATTCACTATGATACACTTAATCAGTCAGTTACACAATCAATTTTTCAAAAACAAATCATCCATTTAGACACTTATATACCCATTTATTCTTCCATCGACCTTGAGATATACATATATAAAACATATTTAATTTTCAGAAAAACACACATTCACTGGATGATGTCATCAGTGATGTCATGAGTGATGTCACTGACCATGTCATGAGTGATGTAATATGTGACGTCATCAGCAGTGCATTGCGGGCGCGCGAGTTATAGTTAGCTGAACTAACTATAACGGGGGAATTTCAATGGTTTTGTACAAGTGAAAAGTCCAGATAACTATAACACCCCTAAAACCTATGGTTTTTTCAGTGAATATATATATATATATATATATATATATATATATATATATTCACTGAAAAAACCAAAGGTTTCACACACGTTATAGTTAGGAATTAGCATTTAAAAAACCTTGCAAATTCACTGAAAAAACCATAGGTTTCACACATGTTATAGTTAGCTGGACATTTCACTCGTGAACAACCAATGAAATTCCCCCGTTATAGTTAGTTCAGCTAACTATAACTCGCGCCCGCGCAATGCACTGCTGATGACGTCACATATTACATCACTCATGACATGGTCAGTGACATCACTCATGACATCACTGATGACATCTCAAATGACATCACTGATGACATCATCCAGTGAATGTGTGTTTTTCTGAAAATTAAATATGTTTTATATATGTATATCTCAAGGTCGATGGAAGAATAAATGGGTATATAACTGTCTAAATGGATGATTTGTTTTTGAAAAATTGATTGTATAACTGACTGATTAAGTGTATCTTAGTGAATACATGGCTTAGTGAGTAATGTTTAAATATGTAAATATCTTTATCAGTCTCTCACTTTGTGTATAAGTGGCTGCATGGGTTGGTGAGTAGCTACATGGGTGTTTATATAGGTTATTAGTTGTTTTTTTTAGTATCAGTGTGAGTGTGTGTATGGTTCGGTGGGGGGGTATTACGTAGTTCATAGGTGCATGAATGAGTGACTCACTGTTTGTATGTGTTGAAGACAGCATGTCTGCAGGTCTGTATGGGTGGATGAGTGTGTGCATGGGTGTGTTAGTGAGTGAATGACTGTCTCAATAGTGTCTCTATGAGTAACTACATATGTTTTAAACTAGTTTATGTGACTATTGGTGTATATAACTGAGTATATGTGAGAGTGAGAGATTGAAAGAGTTCCTGTATGAATAAGTATGTGTTTCTATAAGTGATTGTTTACAAGACTAAGTATGTGTAAGTTCCTGTAGAAGTAACTGTGGTGGTGTGTGTATAACTGTATATGCAAGTAAATGTGTGTTTGTTTCTTTATTTTCATGAGTGACTATGTGTGTCAGTAACTCTGTGGATGTGAGGCATTGTGTAACAGGATGTATAGGTGTATGAGTACATATGATGAGTGAGTACATGTATGAGTGACTGTACAGGACTGTTGGTGAATGAGTGGATGTGTATGTGGATCTTAGAATTACTGAAGAGGTTGTTGTAACTGGTATTGGTATGTCCATTTTTTTGAAAATGTTAGTCTCTATTATTGAATGTTTGTATCAAAGGTTATATTAGGGTGAGAGGAGGTCTGCCACTCTGTCACAAGGATGATGTCATCAGTGATGTCATTTGAGATGTCATCAGTGATGTCATGAGTGATGTCACTGACCATGTCATGAGTGATGTAATATGTGACGTCATCAGCAGTGCATTGCGGGGGCGCGAGTTATAGTTAGCTGAACTAACTATAACGGGGGAATTTCATTGGTTTTTCACGAGTGAAATATCCAGCTAACTATAACATGTGTGAAACCTATGGTTTTTTCAGTGAATTTGCAAGGTTTTTTAAATGCTAATTCCTAACTATAACGTGTGTGAAACCTTTGTTTTTTTCAGTGAATTTGTACGGTTTTTTAAATGCAAATTTTTGAATTATTTAATTACATTTTTTTTTTTTTTTATTAAAATAAAATTCCTATGTATTCATTTATATATTATCTGTATCCTTTTATTTGTTTTTGCTCTTTTTTTAAACTTTCAATTAGGATAAAGTTGAACAGTTTATTTTATTTTTGCAATTAATTGTTCTCCATTTTTTTTTATATAAATTCTTGGGGTGCGCGCTCTGAGCGCGCACCTAGTACGTTTTCGTAAGTTTTTTATGAATAGCCTCAAATCTATGATTGAAATATCTGCAAACATTAACCGGATCCAATGAGCACAGTTCTCCTGCTGTCTTGTATTCAATGTTTTTAATGTTTGAATTTGCCTCTCGTAGAAAATCCAGTAAATCATCCCAAGCGTACTCGGCACAGCTTAGGGTTAGAAACCATGTAGGAGTTCCTAAATTCCGTAACATGCATTTTAATTCACCATGGCGTCGGTACCAATATTCATTTGTCCCACGCTGACAAGCCATCAGATTGATCAGTTGTGTTTCCAAATGATCATCTCGGTGCTTCACTTTCTCCATAAAATCCTTAGCAGACACATTATGTAGATGTACTCCACTTTTTAAAATGTGATTTACTGCATAAGATAATGCAGACAAGTCGCTTTCAAATAAAAGATGAAACAAATAAGGAATACTTTGACGAAATCTTGAATCTTCAGCATATAGTCTTGTAGTCCGATACTCAGAAGCTGGAATCTGTTCTGGGCGTTCATCGTATCGTCCACCTTTTCCTGTAGGAAACAGCTGAGGAAAACATCGAGCTTCCAAGCTCTTCTCCCATACACTCACGGGAGTTCCTTTTGCTTTCTTCATCTGAAACAGATCAATAGTGTCTCCCATAACTTCTTTTGAATGAAGAGGATGTATGCTAAAATGTTCATAAATTTCTTCTTCCTTTGACTTGTCCACTTTTTCAATTTGTCCAGTTGGTGTTTCTGTGTCTTCTTGTAAATCTTCTTCTTCTTCATCTATATAAATTGATTTATACCATTTATTATTCCTTTTCAAATATAAATTTGCTCTTTGTACTTTCCGTACATCTACCAGCTCCTGCCAAATCTTCTTATTCTTTGTAGGTACACCATTAACCAGAATTACTAATGGTTCACTTTCCAAAGTATCTGCATCAATAGTTTCCATATTTTTTTCAAATCCAAGGGCAAATACACCACTCTTCCTTTTAAACCTCTCAGTAAATCAGAAGGAGGTAATTTACCAGTTTTGTGCTCCATACGTACTATGGTCTGGAACGGATGAACACATTGAATGAGTATAGACTCATATGTATTTAAATCAGAAAGTTCGGCAGGAATAGCATCCAATTCTAAATTATTATGTACAGCTCTGGTCGGCATTCTATTTGATTCTAACTTGTTATAACAGTATTTACAAATACGCTGGTCTTCACCCAATTCAAAACAATTTTCCAGAAATATATATGTTGCAAAATCCTTCCACTTATAATTATCTTCATTTTCACTTTTTCTATACAGATCAACATTCCTTGTTTGAATTTTATAATGACTTCTGCGGCAACAAATACAAGTAATATTTGGTCTTTCATTAGAGGTGATAGTAAATTTTGTCATTTCATCCTCAAAATTTTTAGTAATTATGAGGTCTACATTCTGTTCCTCATTTTCCTCATTTACTGTGTCCTTTTCTGCACTTTCTTGTTCTGGACCAAAGTAACAAATCTGAATCTCATCAGTAACCTTCACTACATCTGATACAGATCCACGGAACAGAGCATTATTCAACTCATTCAACTTTACTGCTGGACTTTTAGCAAAATACAATGTTCTCACAAACTTTCTCATTTCAGTTTGATGAACAGCCAGCATCCTAAAATGATGAAAAACACTTTGACACACTTTTCTAGATGGACAAGCCAGAGAATGTCCATGTCTCTCACTCTGCATGGATCTAGTGTTTGAAGCACCTTCATCTTCTGTTTTACACTCTTTTTACTATATTCTCTTAGAAAGTCACGTACTTTATCAACAGATTCCTGACGCACAGTACAAATACTACTACAGTTCCAAGTGTACACTGGGGCTTTTGGACGTCTCCCCATAGCCTCAGCAGCCATTACTTCTTCCTCATTTCTTGGGACCATTTTCTCTTTTTCCATCACACAACCATCCTTAACTTCATATGCTCTACCATTGGTGTCAACTGCATGCAACAAACTATTACTTTGAAGATAACTCTCTTCATTAAAAAATGCTTCAGTACTTGAACTGTGTTTCCATTCTCCCAAGAACACTTTACAAAAGTTACTTTTTTTCACTTCTCTTTTCCTTTTGCTTTGTGACTTCATTGCATTCAGTAATTTATCTAATCTACGCATCCTATTCAAAATTAGAATAAAAAGTTTTCTTTTTATTTCCAAAGCCTTACTTAGAATATTTTCTATAAAAAAATTTTTCGTAATAATTTTTTTTTTTTTTTTTTTACCAACTTTTATTGATTTTAATGGTCGTGCAAAAGTCCATACACAGCTTATTCGCCTACAACCATAACGGCCGGCAGCGGGTGACTACTCATTGTCAGGAGCAAAGGCACATAAAGGAGCACAAGTAACATCACCTATAGCCCAGAAACCAGTCCCCATAGAGACAGTTACTCACAGAGTCTCCCGCCTTAGCGGCGTCGGGCCCTCAGTAATCCTCCCGCCCAGCAACCCTGCATAAACAGTTCATAGGGGGCAGGAAACTCCTGGCTAATAGTATATCACAATTGTCACGGGCCAGCTGGGCAGGTAGCGTTAGGGCAAGACTGCAATGGCGCCCCACTCGTGCAATGTAACAGTCATAACTTATTATAGCGAATATCGCACAGGAGATGCGCTGTATAAGTCCAGTAACTTTCATCAATGATGTACAGGGTATAATGCAATTCGGCTTCCGACAGACCTTCCACTGCCAGAGCAACTAGGGATTGAGCACTCTACCCCCAATATCCAACAGCCATGCCAGGGCAGAAATACCGCCCCAGTCCCTGCATCAAAGATTGCCAATGCGGCGACCAATCAACCAGGGGGACAGAACAAGGGAAAAGGGAAGGGGAGAACCAGTGTAAGAGGCAATTCTTATATTTTTTCACATCCTTTAGCAAATTTAACATCACTCTTCTCTGAAACATTTTTCGACGAATGTTTTTAAAATCTAATTTTCGTGTTAAATCAGTTTGACATACTTCTGATTGTACATTAGCTTTTTTTTTGCTGTTGACTGTGTTGTTGCTTTGTACATAAAACACTGTTTGTTTTACAGTTATTTTTGCCATTTTTTTGTTTTTTGAAAATCTTTTTTAAGAAATCTCTGCTCTGCTTACCAGTAGACTTTTTCTTTTTGCCATCACCAGCTTCTCCTCCTATTTTTTTTTCCCAGTTTTGTCCAGATATACTTGTTGTTGCTTTTCTTTCCTCTTTCTTGTCCTTAAAGGCATTTTTTTATTTTTTCACTGTTGCTCAGCAATACCTGCAAGAAACTTTAAAAAAAATCCTTTTTGTAATTATAATTCATTAAAATATTTGTTTTTACTTTTCATTAATTTCAAATGTTTTTCCATTTGCCTCTCATTTCTGATTTACTAATTTGTGCACAGTGCTAACCACCACAGTTGTAAAAAAACAAGCTGCCCCTTTCCTGCAAGTGCATGTTTTACAGAACAACTGCAACACAAATTATATCTGTGGCCACAATTCCTGTGCGCACAGGTGTGCTTCTAACCAGAAAACAGAATTTGATTTGCAAATTCAAAGCACATTTACTACTCTGGTAGATCAAGTGATAATTGGTGTTACAGCCTTACACATTTTCCTTGTAGATCACAGAGGCAGAAAACAGCACATTTCCTAACAGCTACTTCATACCATAAGCATCTGCAACCTGGGTGAGTGTTTAGAGTAGAGCAAAGAAAATGAGGCCTTGGTGACGTTGAATGTGTTTGCATTGCACACAGACCTGAGTAGTACGCATGGGAGTGTTGGAGAAGCTGTTGCGTGTGTCCCAAGAGTGTGTTTCTGCAGACTATGTATTGTCAGCTGCAAGAGACATGAGCAAGGAGATTTCCAGAACTGCATGAAGACTGCAGGGATGTACGTAACAGTGCATGTGTGCTAAGGGATAATTTGTGTAAACACAACAGGCTGCCCCTTTCCTGGGACTGCAATTCTTACTGAACAACAACTTCACAAACTAAATCTCTGCCCACAATTCCTGTGCGCACACAGACTCATGCTATGTTTTTTGGAACAAAACAGTGTCCCTGAATAGTACCAAATTACTGTTACAGCCTGACACATTTCCCTTATCATTTACAGAAGCAGAAAACAGCACATGTCCTAACAGCTCCTTAAGACCATGACCATGTGTTACAGGGTGAGTGATTAGACTAGATCAATTTAAATGAGGCCTTGGTGACGTTGAATGTCTTTGCATTACACAGTGCTATCTGAAACAGCACACAGAGCTGAGTACTACACATGCGAGTGTTGGAGAAGCTGCTGCGTGTATACCAAGAGTGTGTTTCTGAAGACTGTGTATTGTCTGGTGCAAGACAGATGAGCAAAGAGACTTCCAGAACTGCATGAAGACTGCAGGGATGTACGTAACAGTGCATGTGTGCTAAGGGATAATTTGTGTAAACACAACAGGCTGCCCCTTTCCTGGGACTGCATTTCTTACTGAACAACATCTTCACAAATTAAATCTCTGCCCACAATTCCTGTGCGCACACAGACTCATGCTATGTTTTTTGGAACAAAACAGTGTCCCTGAATAGTACCAAATTACTGTTACAGCCTGACACATTTCCCTTATCATTTACAGAAGCAGAAAACAGCACATGTCCTAACAGCTCCTTAAGACCATGACCATGTGTTACAGGGTGAGTGATTAGACTAGATCAATTTAAATGAGGCCTTGGTGACGTTGAATGTGTTTGCATTACACAGTGCTATCTGAAACAGCACACAGAGCTGAGTACTACACATGAGAGTGTTGGAGAAGCTGCTGCGTGTGTGCCAAGAGTGTGTTTCTGAAGACTGTGTATTGTCTGGTGCAAGACAGATGAGCAAAGAAACTTCCAGAACTGCATGAAGACTGCAGGGATGTATGTAACAGTGCATGTGTGCTAAGGGATAATTTGTGTAAACACAACAGGCTGACCCTTTTCTGGGACTGCATTTCTTACTGAACAACATCTTCACAAATTAAATCTCCACCCACAATTCCTGTGCACACACAGACTCATGCTATGTTTTTTAGGAACAAAACAGTGTCCCTGATTAGTACCAAATTACTGTTACAGCCTGACACATTTCCCTTATCATTTACAGAAGCAGAAAACAGCACATGTCCTAACAGCTCCTTAAGACCATGACCATGTGTTACAGGGTTAGTGATTAGACTAGATCAATTTAAATGAGGCCTTGATGACGTTGAATGTGTTTGCATTACACAGTGCTATCTGAAACAGCACACAGAGCTGAGTACTACACATGAGAGTGTTGGAGAAGCTGCTGCGTGTGTGCCTAGAGTGTGTTTCTGAAGACTGTGTATTGTCTGGTGCAAGACAGATGAGCAAAGAGACTTCCAGAACTGCATGAAGACTGCAGGGATGTATGTAACAGTGCATGTGTGCTAAGGGATAATTTGTGTAAACACAACAGGCTGCCCCTTTCCTGGGACTGCAATTCTTACTGAACAACATCTTCACAAATTAATTCTCTGCCCACAATTCCTGTGCGCACACAGACTCATGCCATCATTTTAGGCACATAACACAGGCTGCCCCTTTCCTGGGACTGCATTTCTTACTGAACAACAACTTCATAAATTAAATCTCTGCCCACAATTCCTGTGTGCACACAGAGTCATGCCATCATTTTAGGCACATAACACAGGCTGCCCCTTTCCTGGGACTGCATTTCTTACTGAACAACATCTTCACAAATTAAATCTCTGCCCACAATTCCTGTGCGCACACAGACTCATGCTATGTTTTTTGGAACAAAACAGTGTCCCTGAATAGTACCAAATTACTGTTACTGCCTGACACATTTCCCTTATCATTTACAGAAGCAGAAAACAGCACATGTCCTAACAGCTCCTTAAGACCATGACCATGTGTTACAGGGTGAGTGATTAGACTAGATCAATTTAAATGAGGCCTTGGTGACGTTGAATGTGTTTGCATTACACAGTGCTATCTGAAACAGCACACAGAGCTGAGTACTGCACTTGAGAGTGTTGGAGAAGCTGCTGCGTGTGTGCCAAGAGTGTGTTTCTGAAGGCTGTGTATTGTCTGGTGCAAGACAGATGAGCAAAGAGACTTCCAGAACTGCATGAAGACTGCAGAGATATATGTAACAGTGCATGTGTGCTAAGGGTTATTTTCAGTTTTGAACATATGGCATCTACATGTGCCTTTGCTATTTTGAAAGGGAAATCTACCCTGTTGGTTTCAAATGTTTTAGCTTTTACCTCCAATTTGCGATTAAGTGATTTCTGCTGAGTGCTAACCACCACATTTGAAGAAAACAAGCTGTCCCTTTCCTGCAAGTGCATGTTTTACAAAACAACTGCAACACAAAATACATCTCTGGCCACAATTCCTATATGCTCACAGACTCATGCTGTGTTGGTAGGCACAAAGCACAGGCTGCCCCTTTCCTGGGTCTGCAATCCTTACAGAACTAATGCTTTTTTCAAATGTGCTGCCATTTTCCTCTCTTTTCCTTCAAAGTGATTTCAGCTAAATCCTAACCATCACAATTAAAAACAAGCTGTCCTTTTCTTTCAACTGCAAGTCTTACTTTTCAACAGCAACGCAAATTAAATCTCTGTCAATAATTCTTCTCTGCACACAGACTCATGGTTTGATGGTAGGCACAAAACAGTATTCCTCATTGTTACCAGTACACATTAACTTATGGTGAAAACATAGTCCTTAATATTTTACAAGTTCAAGACAGTTAAATATCTCTCAAACCTCAAAATGTAAAACATAACTTTTGAAGAAGATTCACAATTCTAATATTTATCTCAAAAATCACCACATACTTTCCCTCTCAAACTCATAACTCACCTTTAAAATTAGTTAGTTGTTTAAGAAATGTGCCACTCAAACAGCAGACTATCAGAGTCAGAATATCAGAGCTCTACACCTCTCTCCTCTCTGCAGAACCAGTAAATGGCAATGTTTCCCTCTCTTTTTCACACATATACATGTTAATTTCCAATCTCAGTGCTTCCCACTTTTTTTCAAATGAAATCACACATTTCTATTGGTTGAAAACTTCAACCCCTTTCCAAATGTACCCTTCCCCCAACTTGACTTCTGCCTGCTACCATAGCAACAGGTCATGGAACACAGGTGTGAGCAGAGAGGTCAGAAGTTCAGCAGACAATGTTTCATTTCCAAAGAGCAAGAGTGCTTGACTTTTCAAACCTAACAGCAAATCCAAACTAATGTTCTTTGCTCACACATTTTTCTGAACCAATACAAAACATGCTTTTTAAAATTTAAACATACACCCTAGTTTTTAGTGTAGAATGGTTTGAAACAGCCAATGAGTTCTTTTTATAAAAAAAAAGTATGTGTGCCCCCAGTTTTCAACTGTCTTTCATTTCTTATTGCCTTTCTACTGAAAGACACCTCCTGAGTGCATCCAGATCTCCTTTGAAGATGTTCACAGTGTGGATTGTAGGTCACAGCTATGTCTTCTGGAGTGAAAAATTTGCAGAAAAAAGAGGTATGGTGAGAGACCTTGCTTTGCCAAATGTACACATTAAATGGATTGGTCAGAGAGGGTTAAAGTGGCACCAATTAATGCCTTTGGTGAAAACCTTTCTACATCTCCCACAGCCTAACCTTATTATTGTGCACTGTGGTGGTAATGACCTAGGCACTTTAACTGGGGTAGGTCTGGAAAGGCTTATTAAGGACACCTTTGTGCAATTGATGTCGCTTTTTACACAAACTGCCTTTGTATCTTCTAATATATGCCAAAGGCAAAAGTGGAACTGGTCCAACCAATTTTGTCCGCAGATTGACAAAGCAAGGAAGCACATCAACAAATCTATTTCTGCTTTCCTCAGAGACTATGGTATGGGTTCTATATACCACAACAACTTGCGTTACAACATGCAAGACATTTATAGAGGAGATGGTGTACACTTCACTGATGAAGGCAACAGAGCCTTCCTCTTGAACTTTAGACTCTGCATCGGTACTTACTTGTAGGTACCGAAAAACACACAATAAACACAAGGGCTCTTTTAAGAGCCACCTTATATCTTTTTACTTAATTGCGAATTTTTAATATTTTTTTGTTTTTAAAATTTTTTCGGGTGCCCGCTGGTGCGCGCACTCGGCGATATTTTTTTTCAAAATATAAATCTTTTTTTTGTCCTACAAGGTCCTACTGTGACCCCCTTACAATGCCTAGTGGGTCAATATCTCCCCACTCTGCCCCCTTTTCAAGTTCTCCCCCTTTGTTTATCACCCCCTCTTTATGCGAGAGACAAAATGGCGGCCGCCGCTTCCTGATTTCCACCGATTCGAATGTTTACTGACATCTAACAACCAATCAGAAGTGCGCTCGCGCACGGCAAGGTGCGCGCACAGGACTTGCTCAGTGCGCGCACGGTACGCGCGCACAGACATATATATTGATTTAAATGCTAATTTCTCAGGAAATACTGAACAGATTTACACCAAACCTGCAAAAGGCACTTCATGGACCTTATGGCTACCTCTCTGCCAAATTTCACATAATTCTGTTCAGCCGTTCGGGCTGTAGCTGCGACTAAAGTCCCTATGGAAAAATGCATGGGGAAAACGCGTTTTGAGACCCCCCCTTTTTTCTCGGCCCCCGCTTGACGAATGCCCCCGAAACTTTCAGGGTAGGAGCTGAGCGGAGCGCCCCATTAGTTTTGAAAATTTCGCGAGGATTCGTCAACCGGCGCAAAAGTTATTCAAAATAGAATTTTGAGATTTCCTATGGAAACACGGTCCTAACTATAACTACCTACTGGCGACCGCCAGTAGGTAATATATATATATATATATATATATATATATATCAAACTCCTTCTCATGGCCACTTCTCCTCTGTGCACAAATGGAGTACGGACCACAATTACATGCAGCTTCTGAATTTTATTCAGCTTGTGTACAGCAAATCCATCAGCATGACGAATTTCGATCCCAAAGGGATCTTGATCACATGACGCTCTACACAGTGGGTAGTTCATTTAAATACAGATTTTTTGTTTTTTTAAAGTGACATGTGTCCAATTATTCATTCGCCAATCTTGTAGACATAGACTCTCTGCTGACAAGAGGCAACTACCTCGAAACACGTGTCCAGGGATGGCTAATGCGACACTTACTTTCTTCGAACACTTTTGGCACAGGCGTAATCGCCATCGCCATTACATGGACCACAGTTCCTTTGGGGTAACATGCTGGTAGGACGAGTGGAGTGCGGCCAATCGGATTTTTTGTATTAAGGCTCCCTTGAGCCATTGGGCTGACGAGCCCCGGACCAGCACCTGCGCGCCATGAGTAGTACTTTACCTGATAATACTTTTTTGGCAGTCTACGCGGCAACCCCACACACTCACCTACTCCATGCTGACGAGAGGCAACTACCTCGAAACATGTGTCCAGGGAAGGCTAATGCGACACTTACTTTCTTCGAACAGTTTTGGCACAGGTGTAATCGCCGTCGCCATTACATGGACCACAGTTCCTTGGGGTAACATGCTGGTAGGACGAGCGGAGTGCGGCCAATTAGATTTTTTGCATTAAGGCTCCCTTGAGCCATTGGGCTGATGAGCCCCGGACCAGCACCTGCGCGCCATGAGTGGTACTTTACCTGATAATACTTTTTTGGCAGTCTATGCGGCAACCCCACACACTCACCTACTCCCTGCTGACGAGAGGCAACTACCTTGAAACACGTGTCCAGGGATGGCTAATGCGACACTTACTTTCTTCGAACACTTTTGGCACAGGCGTAATCGCCGTCGCCACTACATGGACCACAGTTCCTTGGGGAAACATGCTGGTAGGACAAGCGGAGTGCGGCCAATCGGAATTTTTGCATTAAGGCTCCCTTGAGCCATTGGGCTGACGAGCCCCGGACCAGCACCTGCGCGCCATGAGTGGTACTTTACCTGATAATACTTTTTTGGCAGTCTACGCGGCAAACCCACACACTCACCTACTCCCTGCTGATGAGAGGCAACTACCTCGAAACACGTGTCCAGGGATGGCTAATGCGACACTTACTTTCTTCGAACACTTTTGGCACAGGTGTAATCGCCGTCGCCACTACATGGACCACAGTTCCTTGGGGTAACATGCTGGTAGGACGAGCGGAGTGCGGCCAATCAGATTTTTTGCATTAAGGCTCCCTTGAGCCATTGGGCTGATGAGCCCCGGACCAGCACCTGCGCGCCATGAGTGGTACTTTACCTGATGATACTTTTTTGGCAGTCTACGCGGCAACACCACACACTCACCTACTCCCTGCTGACGAGAGGCAACTACCTCGAAACACGTGTCCAGGGATGGCTAATGCAACACTTACTTTCTTCGAACACTTTTGGCACAGGCGTAATCGCCGTAGCCACTACATGGACCACAGTTCCTTGGGGTAACATGCTGGTAGGACGAGCGGAGTGCGGCCAATCGGATTTTTTGCATTAAGGCTCCTTTGAGCCATTGGGCTGACGAGCCCCGGACCAGCACCTGCGCGCCATGAGTGGTACTTTACCTGATAATACTTTTTTGGCAGTCTACGCGGCAACCCCACACACTCACCTACTCCCTGCTGACGAGAGGCAACTACCTCGAAACACGTGTCCAGGGATGGCTAATGCGACACTTTCTTTCTTCGAACACTTTTGGCACAGGCGTAATCGCCGTCGCCACTACATGGACCACAGTTCCTTGGGGTAACCTGCTGGTAGGACACGCGGAGTGCGGCCAATCGGATTTTTTGCATTAAGGCTCCCTTGAGCCATTGGGCTGACGAGCCCCGGACCAGCACCTGCGCGCCATGAGTGGTACTTTACCTGATAATACTTTTTTGGCAGTCTACGTGGCAACCCCACACACTCACCTACTCCCTGCTGATGAGAGGCAACTACCTCGAAACACGTGTCCAGGGATGGCTAATGCGACACTTACTTTCTTCGAACACTTTTGGCACAGGTGTAATCGCCGTCGCCACTACATGGACCACAGTTCCTTGGGGTAACATGCTGGTAGGACGAGCGAAGTGCGGCCAATCAGATTTTTTGCATGAAGGCTCCCTTGAGCCATTGGGCTGATGAGCCCCGGACCAGCACCTGCGCGCCATGAGTGGTACTTTACCTGATAATACTTTTTTGGCAGTCTACACGGCAACACCACACACTCACCTACTCCCTGCTGACGAGAGGCAACTACCTCGCAACACGTGTCCAGGGATGGCTAATGCAACTCCTACTTTCTTCGAACACTTTTGGCACAGGCGTAATCGCCGTAGCCACTACATGGACCACAGTTCCTTGGGGTAACATGCTGGCAGGACGAGAGGAGTGCGGCCAATCGGATTTTATGCATTAAGGCTCCTTTGAGCCATTGGGCTGACGAGCCCCGGACCAGCACCTGCGCGCCATGAGTGGTACTTTACCTGATAATACTTTTTTGGCAGTCTACGCGGCAACCCCACACACTCACCTACTCCCTGCTGACGAGAGGCAACTACCTCGAAACACGTGTCCAGGGATGGCTAATGCGACACTTACTTTCTTCGTACACTTTTGGCACAGGCGTAATCGCCGTCGCCACTACATGGACCACAGTTCCTTGGGGTAACATGCTGGTTGGACGAGCGGAGTGCGGCCAATCGGATTTTTTGCATTTAGGCTCCCTTGAGCCATTGGGCTGACGAGCCCCAGACCAGCACCTGCACGCCATGAGTGGTACTTTACCTGATAATATATTTTTTGGCAGTCTACATGGCAACCCCACACACTCACCTACTCCCTGCTGACAAGAGGCAACTACCTCGAAACATGTGTCCAGGGATGGCTAATGCGACACTTACTTTCTTCGAACACTTTTGGCCCAGGCGTAATCGCCGTCGCCACTACATGGACCACAGTTCCTTGGGGTAACATGCTGGTAGGACGAGCGGAGTGCGGCCGTTCGGATTTTTTGCATTAAGGCTCCCTTGAGCCATTGGGCTCACGAGCCCCGGACCAGCACCTGCGCGCCATGAGTGGTACTTTACCTGATAATATATTTTTTGGCAGTCTACATGGCAACCCCACACACTCACCTACTCCCTGCTGACGAGAGGCAACTACCTCAAAACACGTGTCCAGGGATGGCTAATGCAACACTTACTTTCTTCGAACACTTTTGGCACAGGCGTAATCGCCGTCGCCTCTACATGGACCACAGTTCCTTGGGGTAACATGCTGGTAGGACGAGCGGAGTTTGGCCAATCGGAATTTTTGCATTAAGGCTCCATTGAGCCATTGGGCTGAAGAGCCCCGGAGCAGCACCTGGGCGCCATATGTGGTACTTTACCTGATAATACTTTTTTGGCAGTCTACGCGGCAACCCCACACACTCACCTACTCCCTGCTGACGAGAGGCAACTCCATCGAAACACGTGTCCAGGGATGGCTAATGCGACACTTACTTTCTTCGAACACTTTTGGCACAGGCGTAATCGCCATCGCCACTACATGGACCACAGTTCCTTGGGGTAACATGCTGGTAGGACGAGTGGAGTGCGGCCAATCGGATTTTTTGTATTAAGGCTCCCTTGAGCCATTGGGCTGACGAGCCCCGGACCAGCACCTGCGCGCCATGAGTGGTACTTTACCTGATAATACTTTTTTGGCAGTCTACACGGCAACCCCACACACTCACCTACTCCATGCTGACGAGAGGCAACTACCTCGAAACACGTGTCCAGGGAAGGCTAATGCGACACTTACTTTCTTCGAACAGTTTTGGCACAGGTGTAATCGCCGTCGCCATTACATGGACCACAGTTCCTTGGGGTAACATGCTGGTAGGATGAGCGGAGTGCGGCCAATTAGATTTTTTGCATTAAGGCTCCCTTGAGCCATTGGGCTGATGAGCCCCGGACCAGCACCTGCGCGCCATGAGTGGTACTTTACCTGATAATACTTTTTTGGCAGTCTACGCGGCAACCCCACACACTCACCTACTCCCTGCTGATGAGAGGCAACTACCTCGAAACACGTGTCCAGGGATGGCTAATGCGACACTTTCTTTCTTCGAACACTTTTGGCACAGGCATAATCGCCGTCGCCACTACATGGACCACAGTTCCTTGGGGTAACCTGCTGGTAGGACGCGCGGAGTTCGGCCAATCGGATTTTTTGCATTAAGGCTCCCTTGAGCCATTGGGCTGACGAGCCCCGGACCAGCACCTGCGCGCCATGAGTGGTACTTTACCTGATAATACTTTTTTGGCAGTCTACGCGGGAACCCCACACACTCACCTACTCCCTGCTGATGAGAGGCAACTACCTCGAAACACGTGTCCAGGGATGGCTAATGCGACACTTACTTTCTTTGAACACTTTTGGCACAGGTGTAATCGCCGTCGCCACTACATGGACCACAGTTCCTTGGGGTAACATGCTGGTAGGACGAGCGAAGTGCGGCCTATCAGATTTTTTGCATGAAGGCTCCCTTGAGCCATTGGGCTGATGAGCTCCGGACCAGCACCTGCGCGCCATGAGTGGTACTTTACCTGATAATACTTTTTTGGCAGTCTACGCGGCAACACCACACACTCACCTACTCCCTGCTGACGAGAGGCAACTACCTCGAAACACGTGTCCAGGGATGGCTAATGCAACTCCTACTTTCTTCGAACACTTTTGGCACAGGCGTAATCACCGTAGCCACTACATGGACCACAGTTCCTTGGGGTAACATGCTGGTAGGACGAGAGGAGTGCGGCCAATCGGATTTTATGCATTAAGGCTCCTTTGAGCCATTGGGCTGACGAGCCCCGGACCAGCACCTGCGCGCCATGAGTGGTACTTTACCTGATAATACTTTTTTGGCAGTCTACGCGGCAACCCCACACACTCACCTACTCCCTGCTGACGAGAGGCAACTACCTCGAAACACGTGTCCAGGGATGGCTAATGCGACACTTACTTTCTCCGTACACTTTTGGCACAGGCGTAATCGCCGTCGCCACTACATGGACCACAGTTCCTTGGGGTAACATGCTGGTAGGACGAGCGGAGTTTGGCCAATCGGAATTTTTGCATTAAGGCTCCATTGAGCCATTGGGCTGAAGAGCCCCGGAGCAGCACCTGCGCGCCATATGTGGTACTTTACCTGATAATACTTTTTTGGCAGTCTACGCGGCAACCCCACACACTCACCTACTCCCTGCTGACAAGAGGCAACTACCTCGAAACATGTGTCCAGGGATGGCTAATGCGACACTTACTTTCTTCGAACACTTTTGGCCCAGGCGTAATCGCCGTCGCCACTACATGGACCACAGTTCCTTGGGGTAACATGCTGGTAGGACGAGCGGAGTGCGGCCAATCGGATTTTTTGCATTAAGGCTCCCTTGAGCCATTGGGCTGACGAGCCCCGGACCAGCACCTGCACGCCATGAGTGGGACTTTACCTGATAATACTTTTTTGGCAGTCTACGCGGCAACCCCACACACTCACCTACTCCCTGCTGACCAGAGGCAACTACCTCAAAACACATGTCCAGGGATGGCTAATGCAACACTTACTTTCTTCGAACACTTTTGGCACAGGCGTAATCGCCGTCGCCACTACATGGACCACAGTTCCTTGGGGTAACATGCTGGTAGGACGAGCGGAGTTTGGCCAATCGGAATTTTTGCATTAAGTCTCCATTGAGCCATTGGGCTGAAGAGCCCCGGACCAGCACCTGCGCGCCATATGTGGTACTTTACCTGATAATACTTTTTTGGCAGTCTACGCGGCAACCCCACACACTCACCTACTCCCTGCTGATGAGAGGCAACTCCATCGAAACACGTGTCCAGGGATGGCTAAAGCGACACTTACTTTCTTTGAACACTTTTGGCACAGGCGTAATCGCCATCGCCACTACATGGACCACAGTTCCTTGGGGTAACATGCTGGTAGGACGAGTGGAGTGCGGCCAATCGGATTTTTTGTATTAAGGCTCCCTTGAGCCATTGGGCTGACGAGCCCCGGACCAGCACCTGCGCGCCATGAGTGGTACTTTACCTGATAATACTTTTTTGGCAGTCTACGCGGCAACCCCACACACTCACCTACTCCATGCTGACGAGAGGCAACTACCTCGAAACACGTGTCCAGGGAAGGCTAATGCGACACTTACTTTCTTCGAACAGTTTTAGCACAGGTGTAATCGCCGTCGCCATTACATGGACCACAGTTCCTTGGGGTAACATGCTGGTAGGACGAGCGGAGTGCGGCCAATTAGATTTTTTGCATTAAGGCTCCCTTGAGCCATTGGGCTGACGAGCCCCGGACCAGCACCTGCACGCCATGAGTGGTACTTTACCTGATAATACTTTTTTGGCAGTCTACGCGGCAAACCCACACACTCACCTACTCCCTGCTGATGAGAGGCAACTACCTCGAAACACGTGTCCAGGGATGGCTAATGCGACACTTACTTTCTTCAAACACTTTTGGCACAGGCGTAATCACCGTAGCCACTACATGGACCACAGTTCCTTGGGGTAACATGCTGGTAGGACGAGCGGAGTGCGGCCAATCGGATTTTTTGCATTAAGGCTCCTTTGAGCCATGGGGCTGACGAGCCCCGGACCAGCACCTGCGCGCCATGAGTGGTACTTTACCTGATAATACTTTTTTGGCAGTCTACGCGGCAACCCCACACACTCACCTACTCCCTGCTGACGAGAGGCAACTACCTCGAAACACGTGTCCAGGGATGGCTAATGCGACACTTTCTTTCTTCGAACACTTTTGGCACAGGCGTAATCGCCGTCGCCACTACATGGACCACAGTTCCTTGGGGTAACCTGCTGGTAGGACACGCGGAGTGCGGCCAATCGGATTTTTTGCATTAAGGCTCCCTTGAGCCATTGGGCTGACGAGCCCCGGACCAGCACCTGCGCGCCATGAGTGGTACTTTACCTGATAATACTTTTTTGGCAGTCTACATGGCAACCCCACACACTCACCTACTCCCTGCTGATGAGAGGCAACTACCTCGAAACACGTGTCCAGGGATGGCTAATGCGACACTTACTTTCTTCGAACACTTTTGGCACAGGTGTAATCGCCGTCGCCACTACATGGACCACAGTTCCTTGGGGTAACATGCTGGTAGGACGAGCGAAGTGCGGCCAATCAGATTTTTTGCATGAAGGCTCCCTTGAGCCATTGGGCTGATGAGCCCCGGACCAGCACCTGCGCGCCATGAGTGGTACTTTACCTGATAATACTTTTTTGGCAGTCTACGCGGCAACACCACACACTCACCTACTCCCTGCTGACGAGAGGCAACTACCTCGCAACACATGTCCAGGGATGGCTAATGCAACTCCTACTTTCTTCGAACACTTTTGGCACAGGCGTAATCGCCGTAGCCACTACATGGACCACAGTTCCTTGGGGTAACATGCTGGTAGGACGAGAGGAGTGCGGCCAATCGGATTTTATGCATTAAGGCTCCTTTGAGCCATTGGGCTGACGAGCCCCGGACCAGCACCGGCGCGCCATGAGTGGTACTTTACCTGATAATACTTTTTTGGCAGTCTACGCGGCAACCCCACACACTCACCTACTCCCTGCTGACGAGAGGCAACTACCTCGAAACACGTGTCCAGGGATGGCTAATGCGACACTTACTTTCTTCGTACACTTTTGGCACAGGCGTAATCGCCGTCGCCACTACATGGACCACAGTTCCTTGGGGTAACATGCTGGTTGGACGAGCGGAGTGCGGCCAATCGGATTTTTTGCATTTAGGCTCCCTTGAGCCATTGGGCTGACGAGCCCCAGACCAGCACCTGCACGCCATGAGTGGTACTTTACCTGATAATATATTTTTTGGCAGTCTACATGGCAACCCCACACACTCACCTACTCCCTGCTGACAAGAGGCAACTACCTCGAAACATGTGTCCAGGGATGGCTAATGCGACACTTTCTTTCTTCGAACACTTTTGGCACAGGCGTAATCGCCGTCGCCACTACATGGACCACAGTTCCTTGGGGTAACCTGCTGGTAGGACACGCGGAGTGCGGCCAATCGGATTTTTTGCATTAAGGCTCCCTTGAGCCATTGGGCAGACGAGCCCCGGACCAGCACCTGCGCGCCATGAGTGGTACTTTACCTGATAATACTTTTTTGGCAGTCTACATGGCAACCCCACACACTCACCTACTCCCTGCTGATGAGAGGCAACTACCTCGAAACACGTGTCCAGGGATGGCTAATGCGACACTTACTTTCTTCGAACACTTTTGGCACAGGTGTAATCGCCGTCGCCACTACATGGACCACAGTTCCTTGGGGTAACATGCTGGTAGGACGAGCGAAGTGCGGCCAATCAGATTTTTTGCATGAAGGCTCCCTTGAGCCATTGGGCTGATGAGCCCCGGACCAGCACCTGCGCGCCATGAGTGGTACTTTACCTGATAATACTTTTTTGGCAGTCTACGCGGCAACACCACACACTCACCTACTCCCTGCTGACGAGAGGCAACTACCTCGCAACACATGTCCAGGGATGGCTAATGCAACTCCTACTTTCTTCGAACACTTTTGGCACAGGCGTAATCGCCGTAGCCACTACATGGACCACAGTTCCTTGGGGTAACATGCTGGTAGGACGAGAGGAGTGCGGCCAATCGGATTTTATGCATTAAGGCTCCTTTGAGCCATTGGGCTGACGAGCCCCGGACCAGCACCGGCGCGCCATGAGTGGTACTTTACCTGATAATACTTTTTTGGCAGTCTACGCGGCAACCCCACACACTCACCTACTCCCTGCTGACGAGAGGCAACTACCTCGAAACACGTGTCCAGGGATGGCTAATGCGACACTTACTTTCTTCGTACACTTTTGGCACAGGCGTAATCGCCGTCGCCACTACATGGACCACAGTTCCTTGGGGTAACATGCTGGTTGGACGAGCGGAGTGCGGCCAATCGGATTTTTTGCATTTAGGCTCCCTTGAGCCATTGGGCTGACGAGCCCCAGACCAGCACCTGCACGCCATGAGTGGTACTTTACCTGATAATATATTTTTTGGCAGTCTACATGGCAACCCCACACACTCACCTACTCCCTGCTGACAAGAGGCAACTACCTCGAAACATGTGTCCAGGGATGGCTAATGCGACACTTACTTTCTTCGAACACTTTTGGCCCAGGCGTAATCGCCGTCGCCACTACATGGACCACAGTTCCTTGGGGTAACATGCTGGTAGGACGAGCGGAGTGCGGCCGTTCGGATTTTTTGCATTAAGGCTCCCTTGAGCCATTGGGCTGACGAGCACCGGACCAGCACCTGCACGCCATGAGTGGGACTTTACCTGATAATACTTTTTTGGCAGTCTACGCTGCAACCCCACACACTCACCTACTCCCTGCTGACGAGAGGCAACTACCTCAAAACACGTGTCCAGGGATGGCTAATGCAACACTTACTTTCTTCGAACACTTTTGGCACAGGCGTAATCGCCGTCGCCACTACATGGACCACAGTTCCTTGGGGTAACATGCTGGTAGGACGAGCGGAGTTTGGCCAATCGGAATTTTTGCATTAAGGCTCCATTGAGCCATTGGGCTGAAGAGCCCCGGAGCAGCACCTGCGCGCCATATGTGGTACTTTACCTGATAATACTTTTTTGGCAGTCTACGCGGCAACCCCACACACTCACCTACTCCCTGCTGACGAGAGGCAACTCCATCGAAACACGTGTCCAGGGATGGCTAATGCGACACTTACTTTCTTCGAACACTTTTGGCACAGGCGTAATCGCCATCGCCACTACATGGACCACAGTTCCTTGGGGTAACATGCTGGTAGGACGAGTGGAGTGCGGCCAATCGGATTTTTTGTATTAAGGCTCCCTTGAGCCATTGGGCTGACGAGCCCCGGACCAGCACCTGCGCGCCATGAGTGGTACTTTACCTGATAATACTTTTTTGGCAGTCTACACGGCAACCCCACACACTCACCTACTCCATGCTGACGAGAGGCAACTACCTCGAAACACGTGTCCAGGGAAGGCTAATGCGACACTTACTTTCTTCGATTAGTTTTGGCACAGGTGTAATCGCCGTCGCCATTACATGGACCACAGTTCCTTGGGGTAACATGCTGGTAGGACGAGCGGAGTGCGGCCAATTAGATTTTTTGCATTAAGGCTCCCTTGAGCCATTGGGCTGATGAGCCCCGGACCAGCACCTGCGCGCCATGAGTGGTTCTTTACCTGATAATACTTTTTTGGCAGTCTACACGGCAACCCCACACACTCACCTACTCCCTGCTGACGAGAGGCAACTACCTCGAAACACGTGTCCAGGGATGGCTAATGCGACACTTTCTTTCTTCGAACACTTTTGGCACAGGCGTAATCGCCGTCGCCACTACATGGACCACAGTTCCTTGGGGTAACCTGCTGGTAGGACGCGCGGAGTGCGGCTAATCAGATTTTTTGCATTAAGGCTCCCTTGAGCCATTGGGCTGACGAGCCCCGGACCAGCACCTGCGCGCCATGAGTGGTACTTTACCTGATAATACTTTTTTGGCAGTCTACGCGGCAACACCACACACTCACCTACTCCCTGCTGACGAGAGGCAACTACCTCGAAACACGTGTCCAGGGATGGCTAATGCAACTCCTACTTTCTTCGAACACTTTTGGCACAGGCGTAATCGCCGTAGCCACTACATGGACCACAGTTCCTTGGGGTAACATGCTGGTAGGACGAGAGGAGTGCGGCCAATCGGATTTTATGCATTAAGGCTCCTTTGAGCCATTGGGCTGACGAGCCCCGGACCAGCACCTGCGCGCCATGAGTGGTACTTTACCTGATAATACTTTTTTGGCAGTCTACGCGGCAACCCCACACACTCACCTACTCCCTGCTGACGAGAGGCAACTACCTCAAAACACGTGTCCAGGGATGGCTAATGCAACACTTACTTTCTTCGAACACTTTTGGCACAGGCGTAATCGCCGTCGCCACTACATGGACCACAGTTCCTTGGGGTAACATGCTGGTAGGACGAGCGGAGTTTGGCCAATCGGAATTTTTGCATTAAGGCTCCATTGAGCCATTGGGCTGAAGAGCCCCGGAGCAGCACCTGCGCGCCATATGTGGTACTTTACCTGATAATACTTTTTTGGCAGTCTACGCGGCAACCCCACACACTCACCTACTCCCTGCTGACGAGAGGCAACTCCATCGAAACACGTGTCCAGGGATGGCTAATGCGACACTTACTTTCTTCGAACACTTTTGGCACAGGCGTAATCGCCATCGCCACTACATGGACCACAGTTCCTTGGGGTAACATGCTGGTAGGACGAGTGGAGTGCGGCCAATCGGATTTTTTGTATTAAGGCTCCCTTGAGCCATTGGGCTGACGAGCCCCGGACCAGCACCTGCGCGCCATGAGTGGTACTTTACCTGATAATACTTTTTTGGCAGTCTACACGGCAACCCCACACACTCACCTACTCCATGCTGACAAGAGGCAACTACCTCGAAACACGTGTCCAGGGAAGGCTAATGCGACACTTACTTTCTTCGAACAGTTTTGGCACAGGTGTAATCGCCGTCGCCATTACATGGACCACAGTTCCTTGGGGTAACATGCTGGTAGGACGAGCGGAGTGCGGCCAATTAGATTTTTTGCATTAAGGCTCCCTTGAGCCATTGGGCTGATGAGCCCCGGACCAGCACCTGCGCGCCATGAGTGGTACTTTACCTGATAATACTTTTTTGGCAGTCTACGCGGCAACCCCACACACTCACCTACTCCCTGCTGACGAGAGGCAACTACCTCGAAACACGTGTCCAGGGATGGCTAATGCGACACTTTCTTTCTTTGAACACTTTTGGCACAGGCGTAATCGCCGTCGCCACTACATGGACCAGAGTTCCTTGGGGTAACCTGCTGGTAGGACGCGCGGAGTGCGGCCAATCGGATTTTTTGCATTAAGGCTCCCTTGAGCCATTGGGCTGACGAGCCACGGACCAGCACCTGCGCGCCATGAGTGGTACTTTACCTGATAATACTTTTTTGGCAGTCTACGCGGCAACCCCACACACTCACCTACTCCCTGCTGACGAGAGGCAACTACCTCGAAACACGTGTCCAGGGATGGCTAATGCGACACTTACTTTCTCCGTACACTTTTGGCACAGGCGTAATCGCCGTCGCCACTACATGGACCACAGTTCCTTGGGGTAACATACTGGTAGGACGAGCGGAGTTTGGCCAATCGGAATTTTTGCATTAAGGCTCCATTGAGCCATTGGGCTGAAGAGCCCCGGAGCAGCACCTGCGCGCCATATGTGGTACTTTACCTGATAATACTTTTTTGGCAGTCTACGCGGCAACCCCACACACTCACCTACTCCCTGCTGACAAGAGGCAACTACCTCGAAACATGTGTCCAGGGATGGCTAATGCGACACTTACTTTCTTCGAACACTTTTGGCCCAGGCGTAATCGCCGTCGCCACTACATGGACCACAGTTCCTTGGGGTAACATGCTGGTAGGACGAGCGGAGTGCGGCCGTTTGGATTTTTTGCATTAAGGCTCCCTTGAGCCATTGGGCTGACGAGCCCCGGACCAGCACCTGCGCGCCATGAGTGGGACTTTACCTGATAATACTTTTTTGGCAGTCTACGCGGCAACCCCACACACTCACCTACTCCCTGCTGACCAGAGGCAACTACCTCAAAACGCATGTCCAGGGATGGCTAATGCAACACTTACTTTCTTCGAACACTTTTGGCACAGGCGTAATCGCCGTCGCCACTACATGGACCACAGTTCCTTGGGGTAACATGCTGGTAGGACGAGCGGAGTTTGGCCAGTCGGAATTTTTGCATTAAGTCTCCATTGAGCCATTGGGCTGAAGAGCCCCGGACCAGCACCTGCGCGCCATATGTGGTACTTTACCTGATAATACTTTGTTGGCAGTCTATGCGGCAACCCCACACAGTCACCTACTCCCTGCTGACGAGAGGCAACTCCATCGAAACACGTGTCCAGGGATGGCTAATGCGACACTTACTTTCTTCGAACACTTTTGGCACAGGCGTAATCGCCATCGCCACTACATGGACCACAGTTCCTTGGGGTAACATGCTGGTAGGACGAGTGGAGTGCGGCCAATCGGATTTTTTGCATTAAGGCTCCCTTGAGCCATTGGGCTGACGAGCCCCGGACCAGCACCTGCGCGCCATGAGTGGTACTTTACCTGATAATACCTTTTTGGCAGTCTACGCGGCAACCCCACACACTCACCTACTCCATGCTGACGAGAGGCAACTACCTCGAAACACGTGTCCAGGGAAGGCTAATGCGACACTTACTTTCTTCGAACAGTTTTGGCACAGGTGTAATCGCCGTCGCCATTACATGGACCACAGTTCCTTGGGGTAACATGCTGGTAGGACGAGCGGAGTGCGGCCAATTAGATTTTTTGCATTAAGGCTCCCTTGAGCCATTGGGCTGATGAGCCCCGGACCAGCACCTGCACGCCATGAGTGGTACTTTACCTGATAATACTTTTTTGGCAGTCTATGCGGCAACCCCACACACTCACCTACTCCCTGCTGACGAGAGGCAACTACCTCGAAACACGTGTCCAGGGATGGCTAATGCGACACTTACTTTCTTCGAACACTTTTGGCACAGGTGTAATCGCCGTCGCCACTACATGGACCACAGTTCCTTGGGGTAACATGCTGGTAGGACGAGAGGAGTGCGGCCAATCGGATTTTATGCATTAAGGCTCCTTTGAGCCATTGGGCTGACGAGCCCCGGACCAGCACCTGCGCGCCATGAGTGGGACTTTACCTGATAATACTTTTTTGGCAGTCTACGCGGCAACCCCACACACTCACCTACTCCCTGCTGACCAGAGGCAACTACCTCAAAACACATGTCCAGGGATGGCTAATGCAACACTTACTTTCTTCGAACACTTTTGGCACAGGCGTAATCGCCGTCGCCACTACATGGACCACAGTTCCTTGGGGTAACATGCTGGTAGGACGAGCGGAGTTTGGCCAATCGGAATTTTTGCATTAAGTCTCCATTGAGCCATTGGGCTGAAGAGCCCCGGACCAGCACCTGCGCGCCATATGTGGTACTTTACCTGATAATACTTTTTTGGCAGTCTACGCGGCAACCCCACACACTCACCTACTCCCTGCTGACGAGAGGCAACTCCATCGAAACACGTGTCCAGGGATGGCTAATGCGACACTTACTTTCTTTGAACACTTTTGGCACAGGCGTAATCGCCATCGCCACTACATGGACCACAGTTCCTTGGGGTAACATGCTGGTAGGACGAGTGGAGTGCGGCCAATCGGATTTTTTGTATTAAGGCTCCCTTGAGCCATTGGGCTGACGAGCCCCGGACCAGCACCTGCGCGCCATGAGTGGTACTTTACCTGATAATACTTTTTTGGCAGTCTACGCGGCAACCCCACACACTCACCTACTCCATGCTGACGAGAGGCAACTACCTCGAAACACGTGTCCAGGGAAGGCTAATGCGACACTTACTTTCTTCGAACACTTTTGGCACAGGTGTAATCGCCGTCGCCACTACATGGACCACAGTTCCTTGGGGAAACATGCTGGTAGGACAAGCGGAGTGCGGCCAATCGGAATTTTTGCATTAAGGCTCCCTTGAGCCGTTGGGCTGACGAGCCCCGGACCAGCACCTGCGCGCCATGAGTGGTACTTTACCTGATAATACTTTTTTGGCAGTCTACGCGGCAACCCCACACACTCACCTACTCCCTGCTGACGAGAGGCAACTCCATCGAAACACGTGTCCAGGGATGGCTAATGCGACACTTACTTTCTTTGAACACTTTTGGCACAGGCGTAATCGCCATCGCCACTACATGGACCACAGTTCCTTGGGGTAACATGCTGGTAGGACGAGTGGAGTGCGGCCAATCGGATTTTTTGTATTAAGGCTCCCTTGAGCCATTGGGCTGACGAGCCCCGGACCAGCACCTGCGCGCCATGAGTGGTACTTTACCTGATAATACTTTTTTGGCAGTCTACGTGGCAACCCCACACACTCACCTACTCCATGCTGACGAGAGGCAACTACCTCGAAACACGTGTCCAGGGAAGGCTAATGCGACACTTACTTTCTTCGAACAGTTTTGGCACAGGTGTAATCGCCGTCGCCATTACATGGACCACAGTTCCTTGGGGTAACATGCTGGTAGGACGAGCGGAGTGCGGCCAATTAGATTTTTTGCATTAAGGCTCCCTTGAGCCATTGGGCTGATGAGCCCCGGACCAGCACCTGCGCGCCATGAGTGGTACTTTACCTGATAATACTTTTTTGGCAGTCTATGCGGCAACCCCAGACACTCACCTACTCCCTGCTGACGAGAGGCAACTACCTCGAAACACGTGTCCAGGGATGGCTAATGCGACACTTACTTTCTTCGAACACTTTTGGCACAGGCGTAATCGCCGTCGCCACTACATGGACCACAGTTCCTTGGGGAAACATGCTGGTAGGACAAGCGGAGTGCGGCCAATCGGAATTTTTGCATTAAGGCTCCCTTGAGCCATTGGGCTGACGAGCCCCGGACCAGCACCTGCGCGCCATGAGTGGTACTTTACCTGATAATACTTTTTTGGCAGTCTACGCGGCAAACCCACACACTCACCTACTCCCTGCTGATGAGAGGCAACTACCTCGAAACACGTGTCCAGGGATGGCTAATGCGACACTTACTTTCTTCGAACACTTTTGGCACAGGTGTAATCGCCGTCGCCACTACATGGACCACAGTTCCTTGGGGTAACATGCTGGTAGGACGAGCGGAGTGCGGCCAATCAGATTTTTTGCATTAAGGCTCCCTTGAGCCATTGGGCTGATGAGCCCCGGACCAGCACCTGCGCGCCATGAGTGGTACTTTACCTGATGATACTTTTTTGGCAGTCTACGCGGCAACACCACACACTCACCTACTCCCTGCTGACGATAGGCAACTACCTCGAAACACGTGTCCAGGGATGGCTAATGCAACACTTACTTTCTTCAAACACTTTTGGCACAGGCGTAATCGCCGTAGCCACTACATGGACCACAGTTCCTTGGGGTAACATGCTGGTAGGACGAGCGGAGTGCGGCCAATCGGATTTTTTGCATTAAGGCTCCTTTGAGCCATGGGGCTGACGAGCCCCGGACCAGCACCTGCGCGCCATGAGTGGTACTTTACCTGATAATACTTTTTTGGCAGTCTACGCGGCAACCCCACACACTCACCTACTCCCTGCTGACGAGAGGCAACTACCTCGAAACACGTGTCCAGGGATGGCTAATGCGACACTTTCTTTCTTCGAACACTTTTGGCACAGGCGTAATCGCCGTCGCCACTACATGGACCACAGTTCCTTGGGGTAACCTGCTGGTAGGACGCGCGGAGTGCGGCCAATCGGATTTTTTGCATTAAGGCTCCCTTGAGCCATTGGGCTGACGAGCCCCGGACCAGCACCTGCGCGCCATGAGTGGTACTTTACCTGATAATACTTTTTTGGCAGTCTACGCGGCAACCCCACACACTCACCTACTCCCTGCTGATGAGAGGCAACTACCTCGAAACACGTGTCCAGGGATGGCTAATGCGACACTTCCTTTCTTCGAACACTTTTGGCACAGGTGTAATCGCCGTCGCCACTACATGGACCACAGTTCCTTGGGGTAACATGCTGGTAGGATGAGCGAAGTGCGGCCAATCAGATTTTTTGCATGAAGGCTCCCTTGAGCCATTGTGCTGATGAGCCCCGGACCAGCACCTGCGCGCCATGAGTGGTACTTTACCTGATAATACTTTTTTGGCAGTCTACGCGGCAACACCACACACTCACCTACTCCCTGCTGATGAGAGGCAACTACCTCGAAACACGTGTCCAGGGATGGCTAATGCGACACTTACTTTCTTCGAACACTTTTGGCACAGGTGTAATTGCCGTCGCCACTACATGGACCACAGTTCCTTGGGGTAACATGCTGGTAGGATGAGCGAAGTGCGGCCAATCAGATTTTTTGCATGAAGGCTCCCTTGAGCCATTGGGCTGATGAGCCCCGGACCAGCACCTGCGCGCCATGAGTGGTACTTTACCTGATAATACTTTTTTGGCAGTCTTCGCGGCAACCCCACACACTCACCTACTCCCTGCTGACGAGAGGCAACTACCTCGAAACACGTGTCCAGGGATGGCTAATGCGACACTTTCTTTCTTCGAACACTTTTGGCACAGGCGTAATCGCCGTCGCCACTACATGGACCACAGTTCCTTGGGGTAACCTGCTGGTAGGACGCGCGGAGTGCGGCCAATCGGATTTTTTGCATTAAGGCTCCCTTGAGCCATTGGGCTGACGAGCCCCGGACCAGCACCTGCGCGCCATGAGCGGTACTTTACCTGATAGTACTTTTTTGGCAGTCTACGCGGCAACCCCACACACTCACCTACTCCCTGCTGATGAGAGGCAACTAACTCGAAACACGTGTCCAGGGATGGCTAATGCGACACTTACTTTCTTCGAACACTTTTGGCACAGGTGTAATCGCCGTCGCCACTACATGGACCACAGTTCCTTGGGGTAACATGCTGGTAGGATGAGCGAAGTGCAGCCAATCAGATGTTTTGCATGAACGCTCCCTTGAGCCATTGGGCTGATGAGCCCCGGACCAGCACCTGCGCGCCATGAGTGGTACTTTACCTGATAATACTTTTTTGGCAGTCTACGCGGCAACCCCACACACTCACCTACTCCCTGCTGATGAGAGGCAACTACCTCGAAACACGTGTCCAGGGATGGCTAATGCGACACTTACTTTCTTCGAACACTTTTGGCACAGGTGTAATCGCCGTCGCCACTACATGGACCACAGTTCCTTGGGGTAACATGCTGGTAGGATGAGCGAAGTGCGGCCAATCAGATTTTTTGCATGAAGGCTCCCTTGAGCCATTGGGCTGATGAGCCCCGGACCAGCACCTGCGCGCCATGAGTGGTACTTTACCTGATAATACTTTTTTGGCAGTCTACGCGGCAACACCACACACTCACCTACTCCCTGCTGACGAGAGGCAACTACCTCGAAACACGTGTCCAGGGATGGCTAATGCAACTCCTACTTTCTTTGAACACTTTTGGCACAGGAGTAATCGCCGTAGCCACTACATGGACCACAGTTCCTTGGGGTAACATGCTGGTAGGACGAGAGGAGTGCGGCCAATCGGATTTTATGCATTAAGGCTCCTTTGAGCCATTGGGCTGACGAGCCCCGGACCAGCACCTGCGCGCCATGAGTGGTACTTTACCTGATAATACTTTTTTGGCAGTCTACGCGGCAACCCCACACACTCACCTACTCCCTGCTGACGAGAGGCAACTACCTCGAAACACGTGTCCAGGGATGGCTAATGCGACACTTACTTTCTTCGTACACTTTTGGCACAGGCGTAATCGCCGTGGCCACTACATGGACCACAGTTCCTTGGGGTAACATGCTGGTTGGACGAGCGGAGTGCGGCCAATCGGATTTTTTGCATTTATTCTCCCTTGAGCCATTGGGCTGACGAGCCCCAGACCAGCACCTGCACGCCATGAGTGGTACTTTACCTGATAATATATTTTTTGGCAGTCTACATGGCAACCCCACACACTCACCTACTCCCTGCTGACAAGAGGCAACTACCTCGAAACATGTGTCCAGGGATGGCTAATGCGACACTTACTTACTTCGAACACTTTTGGCCCAGGCGTAATCGCCGTCGCCACTACATGGACCACAGTTACTTGGGGTAACATGCTGGTAGGACGAGCGGAGTGCGGCCAATCGGATTTTTTGCATTAAGGCTCCCTTGAGCCGTTGGGCTGACGAGCCCCGGACCAGCACCTGCGCGCCATGAGTGGTGCTTTACCTGATAATACTTTTTTGGCAGTCTACGCGGCAACCCCACACACTCACCTACTCCCTGCTGACGAGAGGCAACTACCTCGAAACACGTGTCCAGGGATGGCTAATGCGACACTTACTTTCTTCGAACACTTTTGGCACAGGCGTAATCGCCGTCGCCACTACATGGACCACAGTTCCTTGGGGTAACATGCTGGTAGGACGAGCATAGTGCGGCCAATCGGATTTTTTGCATTAAGGCTCCCTTGAGCCATTGGGTTGACGAGCCCCGGACCAGCACCTGCGCGCCATGAGTGGTACTTTACCTGATAATACTTTTTTGGCAGTCTACGCGGCAACCCCACACACTCACCTACTCCCTGCTGACGAGAGGCAACTACCTCGAAACACGTGTCCAGGGATGGCTAATGCGACACTTACTTTCTTTGAACACTTTTGGCACAGGCGTAATCGCCGTCGCCACTACATGGACCACAGTTCCTTGGAGTAACATGCTGGAAGGACGAGCGGAGTGCGGCCAATCGGATTGTTTGGAATCTTGATTTATGGTTTACATAAAACACTTGGTTAAATACATATTTACAACCATAAATCATCCCTTTTAAAAGCATTTAAATTTGTACTGTAATGCATTAAAAAGCTGTTAATAAATCTCATATTGTTAAATAAGATTAAAACATCGCTTTTACATGTTGCTGTCTGACGTCTAGGTTGAAATACCTATTGTCAACTGCTTTCAACAGTTGGTCAAAGTGCTGGTGCTTTTACAGTACAAAAAGATGTAAAAGTCTATTATGTAAACTGATCGACTGAAGTTGTCCTGTTAGTGCAAATATAATTTGTGTAAAGTGCTAAGTGCAATATTAAAAAACAATGTGTAACCCTTAATATGCATACTAAAAAACTGTGTGTAAGTGTAAAAAACTTTGGAAAGGGCGGTGAAAAATTCTAAAACCTAGTGTTTGATCTAAAATGTTCTAAATCGACTAGCAGCTCAGTATTATCTTGACTATGGTTTTCACAATCCTGCACCCCACTATACTCTCTAGTTGTGTTTTAGAGGCAAGTATATAAATGCTCCGTTTGGTTCAAGCCCCCTGGGTGTTTGGTATCGAGGTTTAGGATATACTTTGTTTATAGTTGTCGCAGGGCTTTCACTCGTTCTCCTCCCCTCTTTTTGATCAGGACACTGTCTATGAGGAAGTATTTCAGAAGTGTTGGATCTGCAGTATGCCAGACACCAAAGTGTCAGACCACCAGATATGTCTGGTCATGATTTTTAATTGCCCTATATATATAAATAATATATATATATATATATATATATATATATATATATATATATATATATATATATATATATATATATATATGCTTCAAAAGTAAAGCCCCACTCCGACTTCTGTGCAAACACAAAACTTTATTCGTCTGAAGCAGCATATATATAACTCAAGTCCTGACCGGTTTCAGCGTCACCACGCCTTGCTCACAGGTGAGTTCAATAATTACCATGTGGTCACGAGGCCATAGGATCAACTACAGCCCCCAGCATGCATCATCGTTGCTTTGTAATCACGAGGCATTGCTTAATATTCATGTTTTGCCCAAATAGCGTTTTATGAACAATGTCCCAACAACGTACCAAATTGTAATGTGCACGCATTCCTTCTCACAGCAAGTGCACTTTTATGCTGCCTCTGTCCATGATAAGGGTTAGCACTGCGGAGCTTCCAAGAGGAGAAAACTCCCCTATTCCCTTTCTCTCTGATGCGCTACCAATACTTCTGGCAATACTTCGTTTGGTGCGCGAGAGCGTGTCATGCCCCCTCCATAAAATCCAGCACAACATCCTCCGTTTACTGGGGGCCACCGACTCTGCAGGGTGGGCTCAAAGGTTGCAGGAGCGGAGAAGCCTGCATGTTCAATGCTTCAAAAGTAAAGCCCCACTCCGACTTCTGTGCAAACACAAAACTTTATTCGTCTGAAGCAGCATATATATAACTCAAGTCCTGACCGGTTTCAGCGTCACCACGCCTTGCTCACAGGTGAGTTCAATAATTACCAGTATATTTAGACACTTATTTACCCATGTCTTCTTCCATTAATCTTTAGCTATACATATATTACAAATATTT
Organism: Triturus cristatus; assembly: GCF_964204655.1. Lineage (NCBI taxonomy): Eukaryota > Metazoa > Chordata > Amphibia > Caudata > Salamandridae > Triturus > Triturus cristatus. Next base: position 526,297,068 of record NC_140589.1, on the reverse strand, counting down.
ATTTTTCAGAAAGACACATATGTCATCAGTGATGTAATATCTGATGTCATCAGCAGAGGATTGCGGTCGCGTGAGTTATAGTTGCCTGCAGTAACTATAACGGGGGAATTTCATTGGTTTTTTACAAGTGAAATGTCCAGCTAACTATAACATGTGTGAAACCTATGGTTTTTTAAGTGAATTTGCAAGGTTTTTTAAATGCTAATTCGTAACTATAACGTGTGTGAAACCTATGGTTTTTCAGTGAATTTGTACGTTTTTTTAAATGCTAAGTTATGTTTTTATTATTTATTTTTTTTCCAGGTTTTTCACCGTGCACGCGCTGTGGGCGCCCGGTGCCCTTCGTGCACCGAGCGCCCACGGTACGCAGTGCGCGCAATTTTTAAAAAAAGAACATTGTTTTTTTCTCCCTTGGGGGTCCTTCTGTGACCCCCTGACCAAGGCTAGGGGGTCAGGAACTGTCTACTCTGCCCCCTTTTCACGTTCTCCACCTTTGTTTTCCACTCCCTCAGACTGCGAAAGACAAAATGGCGGCCGACACTTCCTGGTTTCGACCGATTCGAATGTTTACCGACATCTAACAACCAATCAGAATTGCGCTCGCGCACGGCAGAGTGCGCGCACAGTGCACGCACGGTGCGCGCGTATAGATATTGATATGCTTTTAAATGCTATTTTCTCAGGAAATACTGAACAGATTTACACCAGACCTGCAAAAGGCACTTCCTTGACCTTATGGCTACCTCTCTGCCAAATTTCAAGTAATTCTGTTCAGTCGTTCGGGCTGTAGCTGTGTCTAGAGGTCCTATGGAAAAATGCATGGGGAAAACGTCTTTTGGGACCCCCCTTTTTCTCGGCCGCCGCTTGACGAATCACCCCGAGACTTTCAGGGTAGGAGCTGAACGGAGCGCCCCATTAGTTCTGAAAATTTCGCGAGGATTCGTCCACCGGCGCCAAAGTTATTCAAAATAGAATTTTGAGATTTCCTATGGAAACTAGGTTGTAACTATCACTATCTACTGGCGACTGCCAGTAGATAATTCACTGAAAAAACCATAGGTTTCAGGCACATTATAGTTAGGAATTAGCATTTAAAACACCTTAGAAATTCACTAAAAAAAAACATAGGTTTCAGGGGTGTTATAGTTAGCTGGACTTTTCACTCGTACAAAACCATTGAATTTCCCCCGTGATAGTTAGTTCAGCTAACTATAACTCGCGCGCCCACAAAGCACTGCTGATGACATCACATATTACATCACTCATGACATGGTCAGTAACATCACTCATGACATCACTGATGACATCTGAAAACACATCACTGATGACATCACTGATGATATCATCCAGTGAAAGTGTGTTTTTCTGAAAAGTAAATATGTTTTATATATGTATATCTCAAGGTCGATGGAAGAATAAATGGGTGTATAAGTGTCTAAATGGATGATTGTATAACTGACTAATTAAGTGTATCTTACTGAATATATGGCTTAGTGAGTAATTTTTAAATATGTAATTATCTGTATCAGTCTCTCACTTTGTGTATAAGTGGCTGCATGGGTTGGTGAGTAGCTACATGAGTGTCTATATAGGTTATTAGTTGGTTTTTTGAGTATCAGTATGAGTGTCTGAGTGTCTGTATGGTTCGGTGGGGGTATTACGTAGTGCATAGGTGCCTGAATGAGTGACTCACTGTTTGTATGTGTTGAAGACAGCTTGTGTGCAGGATGTATGGGTGGATGAGTGTGTGCATGGGTGTGTTAGTTAGTGAATGACTGTCTCAATCGTGTCTTTATGAGTAACTGCATATGTTTTAAACTAGTATATGTGACTATTGGTGTATATAAGTGAGTATATGTGAGAGTGAGTGATTGGAAGAGTTCCTGTATGAATAAGTATGTGTTTCTATAAGTGATTGTTTAAAAGACTAAGTATGTGTAAGTTTCTGTAGAAGTAAGTGTGGTGGTGTGTGTATAACTGTATATGCAAGAAAATGGATGTTTGATTCTTTATTAGCATGAGTGACTATGTGTGTGAGTAACTCTATGGATGAGTGGTGTTGTGTAACAGGATGTATAGGTGTATCAGGACATATGATGAGGGAGTACATGTATGAGTGACTGTATAGGACTGTTGGTGAATGAGTGGATGTGTATGTGTATCTTAGAATTACTGAATAGGTTGTTGTAACTGGTATTGGTATGTCCATTCTTTTGAACATGTTTGTTTCTATTTTTGAATGTGTGTATCAAAGGTTATATTAGGGGGAGAGGAGGTCTGCCACTCTATCACAAGGATGATGTCATCAGTGATGTCATCAGTGGTGTCATTTGAGATGTCATCAGTGATGTCATGAGTGATGTCACCGACCATGGCATGAGTGATGTAATATGTGAAGTCATCAGCAGTGCATTGCGGGCGCGAGAGTTATAGTTAGCTGAACTAACTATAAAGGGGCAATTTCAATGGTTTTGTATGAGTGAAAAGTCCAGCAAACTATAACGTGCCTGAAACCTATGGTTTTTTCAGTGAATTTCAAAGGTTTTTTAAATGCTAATTTCTAACTATGCCTACAGAGATAGGACATGTGAAGAAAGAAGAAAAAACGCACAGAAAGAAAAAAAAGAAATGCAGAAAGAAGCAACAGAATTCTTCAAAGACGAAGAAAAGTGCAGGAAGAAGGATAACGTGCAGAAAGAACAAACAGAAGAGCAGAAAGAAGCCTTGTTGCAAAATCATCCTGTACCCTCAACTTTTTCAGGCGGATACTGGTGGTAACTGAGTCTGACTAACCAGTCCTAGAGCCAGTGCTATGTTCAAAGACACTCAGAATACAGCGAAAACACCTACATACACTAGGGAACACTATGCGTTGGGGTCCCCATGTGATCAGCATGACCTCCACTGTAGGGCAGGGGATTAAAACTACCTCTTAAAACCTGCCACAGGGCTTGTTTGCACATGTCACCTCAGGTCCCGTCCCCTCTCTTCCCCACTGTGTAAACATGCCTTGTGGCCGTTTTAAGTTGGGAGAATAAGTCCCCTTGAATTCTGAGGGTCCCTAGTGTCCAACTAGACCACTAGGTACCTCCAGTAAGCACCACAGAGCTGCGTTGCAGAGAGATGTAAAAAGGGGCACGGCCTGGACCACCTCTCTGCAACGCAGCGCAGTGGCGCTTACTGGAAGCACCTGGTGGGCTAGTTGGCCCCCAGGGTCCCTCAGGATTGAGGGGGAATTATTTCCCCAACTTAAAACGCGCCATAGGGCATGTTTGCACATGTCACCTCAGGCCCCGTCCCCTCCCTTCCCCACTGTGTAAACACGCCCTGTGGCCGTTTTTAGGTCTCGCCTGAGACAGCGCTTTAGCGCTGTTCTGGCGAGACTTATAGTAAGCACTTTTGGAAGTGCAAACGAGTGCTTTCAGGCCGCCAACTACTGTGCATGTGTGCCGGGCGCGCGCACCATTTGGCAGCCTGAAAGCACTCGTTGTCTTTCACTTTCGCCTGTCACACAGCCGCGCTTTGAAGTGTGATCGCGATTGCGATCACTTACATTTCGCGGGCGCTTTGATGTTTTCAGTGAGCCGCACGGCCACTGAGGACATCAAAGCGCCCGTGAACACCATTTGCCACCCCCACCTCTTCAGCCAACTTACTCGCCATGTCTGCTCTGGATTCTTGTGCCTCTTTTTGAAACTCAGGAGCAGTAACATTGTCGTGGTGTCACTAGGGCTTCAAGTGGATGCTTTTTCAATATTATATACAAGCCACAGTTACTGCTAATTTATCTTATGCAACTAACAACGATTGACAAAGCCAATAGTCCTAACTTGTCTCCTCTTTGCCTCTCCCCCTCTGCTGCCTGTCAGCAGCTGCCCCAGCCTCTGCTTGAATTCTTCGGCAAGGCTGTCCCTGCAGACATTAATGACCGCGCCGGGGGCTCCTGGGGCCGGGAGGGGAGAGGACTGGAGTTAGGGGGGGCGAGGGTTACCTCAGACTGTAAGTTTAGCCAGAGGCTGCAGAGGTGATGAATTGAGCACGCAGTGCAGCACACACAAGCAACTCTGCCCCAACAAAAATTACCCCCTGAGACGCAGCCTGAAGCCGAATCGAACCAATTAAATGCGTCCCGTTTTACAGTCAGCTGTATATTTTTGAGAGACACATAAACGAGAAGAATTTGGATTAATGTAATGCAACCATCTAATTTATGCAGTACCTGGACGTTCCCCTCGAGTGAATGTCATCTATTTTATGGAGGTGAGAACCTTTCATGAACGAACCTGACACGTCCAAATGGCACGTTTTCTTCAGAATGTTCGACAGTTGACCATCTGTTTTCTAAGACATGTTTTGGCATATTACACAAGTGAATTCCGTCCTAGCTACAATGGGATCAAAGTAACCCGTATTCCGCTATCTGTGCACCAAAGCAAATCTTAATAATTCAAGCTACGAAAACAGATGTTGGCTAAGTTATATCCGTGGCGACAGCTACTTGCATCAGTTTCCCATTTAGTTTCTCCAAACACAATGTACGAGCCTCCCAAATTATGCATTTACAGTGCAGAAATAACTTCACTCTTCATCTGCGCGAAAGGTGAGTACATGCTCTGGACACTAAAGTGCACTATAAATGGTACTAATCATTATAATCAAATTAAAAAAACAATGTGGGATCCAAACAGATAGTTATCGTGTCCCTATCATTTTTTGAGAAAATGGTATTAGCTACATGTGAATTGGATTAGGCTCTGGCACTTTTTTTTTTGAAATCCCACTTTTTATATATTGCATGGAGGGCTCTCTACAGCTGCCTTCATCACATATATATTTCTAATTAATTCTTCTGTTTGTCACAAATTGTTTACCCTTATTACTAGACATTCTCCTGTTGTAAGCTGTTGTTGGTGCGCCTAATGTGCGTATTGAAGTCTGCCCTGGATCCGTTTACTTTTTTGGAAAGATGCTGCTAGTTTGTCAATGTGGCTAATTCATGTGGGGGAAGAAATATACACACACAAATGGATGAGCCCAAAGGAATTCTCCCACGAGATCAACTTGGATGACTGGTCCCGGCTCTGTGGGATCGGAACCTTCCCTCGTTCACATTGATCTGTCTTTGAAAAACTTATATTCACCCTTGGTGATCACAGAGCTTCAGGGCCCCAGAAATGCCAATCTTAAAGGTTTTAAACCTTTATGCTTTGTAAAGATAATGAAATATGTCCCATGTAGTAGATAAATCCAGGCTTTAAATTGTTGTTGACTTGGAATGCGCTAGGGCCAGAGTTACCAACTTTGAAACTGGTGAACCATGTTTGAGTCTCAGCAGCATTGGCTTAACATTCTGTGATCCTGCACAATTCAGTGTATAAAAGAGACTAATATGACCTTGTGTAATGTAGCCGGTGCTCATGTAAAGCCCTAGAACCCCTTTGGGTCGTGTTTGCGTTATATAAAATTGCATACAAAAAATAATGATTTGACAGGGAGGGCGAATTAGGCCCATGAACTATACGAGAAACTGGGATAATCTTGGTTGACGAGATGAGGTAACAAGTTATAGGCCAGCTTTCACAATATGCACTTTTGTAAGGTCTTATCAGTCAGTGTTTTTGTGACCATGAGTGCCCTCAGTATATCACGCCTCTGAAAGCACGATAACGTGTTAAAGCACTTGTATACAGGAAAACTATATATCCCACTGGATGACGTCTGAGAGGAGTTGTTGCCTAGGAGGCAGGGTGTGCATGCCCAAAGTGTTCCCTGTACAGATTCTCCTCTGCCCTGTTTACAAATCTTTGAAAAACTTGGCGTAAGCCTTCACAGTGTTTAGTGTGATTTATTCAAAATGAGATCCCTTTTGTTGATTCAGTACTACAAGGGTATGGCTCTTCGTCCACCATCTTTAAAGTGCCTATTATGACCACGTATGTTGACAATCCGCACAGCGTGAAAGAAAATACAGTAGGTTTACAGCACTATTAGCTTGCCTTTGTAGATCTGTCTTACCAGATGTGAAATCTAATTAACTTTTTTACGTGGCGAGAAGATTAAACTTTTAACTCCACGTTTCTACAGTTGTATTGTTATTTTATAATTTGAAATTTCATTTTTTCATTTTTCTGATTGCAATGCAACAGGTCTCGCATTTACGTGAGTTTGAGCTGTTGGCATTGTAAATGACAATGCCTTTTATTTATGTTTTGGTTTTGGAACATAAATAAAACACATTGTCATTTATAATGCCAATAGCTTAAACTCGAGTAAATGCGAGACCTATTGCATTGCAAATGCTTGTTAGTTGGGAGATTAAGTTTCTTTGAATCCTGAGGGTCCCTAGGGTCCAACTAGCCCACTAGGTACCTCCAGTAAGCGCCACAGAGCTGCGTTCCAGAGAGTTGTAAAAAGTAGCACGGCCTGGACCACCTCTCTGCAACACAGCTTAGTGGCACTTACTGGAAGCACCTGGTGGGCTAGTTAGCCCCCAGGGGCCCTCAGGATTGAAGGGGAATTATTTCCCCAACTTAAAACGCGCCATAGGGCGTGTTTGCACACGTCACCTCAGGCCCCGTCCCCTCCCTTCCCCAGTGTGTAAACACGCCCTGTGGCCATTTTTTAAGTTGGGAGATTAAGTCCCCTTGAATCCTGAGGGTCCCTAGGTGCAAAATAGCCCACTAGGTACGTCCAGTAAGCGCCATTGCAGAAAGGTGTAAAAAGGGGCACGGCCTGCACCACCTCTCTGCAACGCAGAGCAGTGGCGCTTACTGGAAGCACCTGGTGGGCTAGTTGGGCCCCAGGGTCCCTCAGGATTGAAAGGGAATTATTTCCCTCAACTTAAAACGCGCCACAGGGCGTGTTTGCACACGTCACGTCAGGCCCCGTCTCCTCCCTTCACCACTGTGTAAACGCGCCCTGTGGCTGTTCTAAGTTGAGAGATTAAGTCCCCTTGAATCCTAAGGGTCCCTAGGGTCAAACTAGCCCACTAGGTACCTCCAGTAAGCGCCACAGAGCTGTGTTGGATAAAGGTGTAAAAAGGGGCCTGGCCTCAGAACACCTGTCTGCAACGCAGCTCCCTGGCGCATACTAGAGATACCTGTTGGGCTAGTTGGACCTCAGGGACACTCAGTATTGAAGGGGAATTAATTCCCCAACTTACACCTGGCCAGGGGGTGCCTTTGCAGAGTGCTGCAAGGAGGGGGCGTGGCCTCCGGCGCGATGCCGGTCTTTTATTTATTTTGTTCTTTTAAGAAGGTGGGCTGTGTGGCCCCCCTTCTTTTTCAATTTATTGGCCCTGGGGACCCCATCCCCCAGGGCCTGCCCCCTATTTTTTTTTGTTGAAAAAAATAAATTTGGTCTTCCCAAGGCCTTAATCGGCCCCGGGGACCCCAACCCCCGGGTCATGGCCTTTTAAAAAAAAAATCTTTAGGAGGGGGGCTGCGTTGCCCCCCTCCTCAGGCCACTTATGGCCCCAGGGACCCCATCCCTAGGAGCCGGCCTTTGTTTTTTATTACTTTAAAAAAATATATATTTATAGAAACACCTCGTACATGCTGGTCAAATCGTATGTACCTACCACCATGACGATTTGCGTGATATTCATTAAAAGGCGACTATGCATACAATGAATCCACGTGGAATGTATTTACACCGCTAGTGAAGCTTTGGCGTGTCTGACGCCCTACCGTGCCTTATCCCGGCGCCCCCGCCGGTGGGTACTCTCCAAGTATGCACCCTTGTCGTTTATTTATACAAACATGGTAGCTATTGACGGGCACATTCAATACACACGCACACCAAGCCATTCAAAGGGGATTCGAAAAAATTTGACAAAACTATGCAAGAAACCCCCCTCACGGTTAATAAAACACACATCCACCGCGGATGTGTAATACTTTTTATTTTACTGTCTGGAAAGGAGATGAACCTCACTTGAGAGTCACAGCATGCTCCTGGCTGAGCCCAATGCTATGTTACACCCACTAGTGCCCGCCGAGTGCCACACACCTCTGTGTTGTATTCCACCAGCTAGTGCGTATGCTATGACACTCTCAAGCCCATGTGCACTGTAACACCACCTCGTGCATATGTCATGCCACACTTGCCTTCGCACAGGTTATATTGCCCCATCTAACGTGCCTTCCTCGATGCCTCTGTTATAACACACAAAGCTATGCCATGCATATTACAATCTGGGATCCATATCTTTGTCACAGTGCATATGCAACGTTACACTCCCCAGCACATATTTTATATTACAACGTTAGAGACTAGTTAGGTTACACAACACTGCCCTGTGCACATTACACTCCAAGGCGCATATCGCATAGCACACGCTAGTGCCTGTGCTATCTCGCGCTCTCCAATTAATCTGTCATTGCGCACAATGTATTACATATTATATTTCACGCCCTGGTTCATCATATCACACTTTTTGGTGCATAGTTTATACCATTTCCTATATCTAGTTTTCATTTTTAATCGTGCTCTCAGGACTATGTTCTATTTAACACTGCGTCCACCTACCCTTTTCACGGGCATTACATTTTGCGATGGGGGTGGAGGGTCAGGGGGTGTTTCTGCCAAGGTCGCCCGGAGTCACAGTCACAAACGCCCTTTTCTTCCTGAATAAAAGTGAGAATATGCTGCATACTTGTTCATATTTTAAGTAGTTCGCACAGACACACATTTTAAAAACAATAAAGTTCCTAATACCCACCTTCTCTGAACAATTAGTTTGCTGCCCCATCCACCTCCTCCCTATTCTCTGTTGTCTGAATCCATGGACTAGCATCCTCCCTCCTGCCATGCATGGTCTGATGTGCTGCCACTGCCCTCCAATTAGCGTGATGTACCAGTCCACTCCTCCTGCCCTCCATTGCCCAATTCTATGGACCATCATTGACCTCCTGCTTAGCCTCTGTGCTTAGCTTGCTGCTCCTATTCTCCTTCCTCCTGCCCTCCGATGTCTTTGTGCATGCCCCTGCTCCATCCTTTTTGCCCACCATGTTCCATGGTCCTGCCACTCCTATCTACTCTGAGTGTACTGTTGAGCTGCCACTCCCCTCCCACCCGCCTAGCATTGTCAGATGACTGTAACCTGTCCCTGCCACCTCCACCCTGCCTGTCCACATGCCATGCCCCTTTCCCCTTCCTCCTGTCCTCCATGGTCAATTTTACTGCCACACCCTTCTGCCCTCCCTGGTCTGTTGTGCTGCAACTGCTCCTCCTGCCTGCCCCGCGCGGTCTGTTGTGAGGCCCCTTCCCCTGAACTCATTTGTCTGTGCCCAGGTCCTGACCCTCCCTTCTATCCTCCATGGTCCTTTGTGCAGGCCCCTGCACACTCCTTCTTGCCCATCATAGCCATTGAGCTGCCACGAACCCTGCTGCTTGCCATGCATGGTCTTCTGTTCTGCCATGGCCCCTCCCACCTTCCCTGTGTGGTCAGCTAGCTGCCCCTGACCCCCTCCCACCTTCCCTCTATGGTCTGTGTGTATGCAATCATAGTCTCACTGTTGCTCTCCATGGTGTGTCTTGTTTCTAGTGCCCATCCTGCCTGACCTCCATGGTCATCTTGCTGCTCCTGCCCTGCCCCCTTACCCCCAGTCCTCTGTTTCCGTGTGCAGACCCCTATTCCCTCCCTCCTGGCTTGTCAGTTCCATTGTAATGCCCCTGATCCGTCCCTCCTGCCCTTTATGGTCTGTTATGCTGCAGCTTCCTCTCCTGTCTGTCCATTATGGTCAGCTAGCTCTTTCCCCTCTGTTCTCTGTTGTCCATGTGCATGGTCCTGTCCCCTCCCTATTGCTTTCTATGGATTGTTGTGCTGCACTCCCGTCCCGCATGCCCCGTGTGGTGTATTGTGCTGCTGCAAACCCTGATGCCTGCCCTGTAGGATCAGTTTGACGCACCTCTCCATGCCCCTCCTGTTCTCTGTTATCCGAGTCCATGTCTCTACCTCAATTCCTCCTGCCTACCATGATCCAATGTACCATACTTGCGAATATTTTGAACTTGGTAAGAGGGAGATTTTGAAAAAAAACTGGGGTATTGATTTTCCCCTTTGAGTTACATTGAAAAAGAGGAGATTGTAGACAGGAGACACATCAAATAAAGCCCATTTGAGCTTATCAACATTGGACGTTTCCTGGCTGAAACGGGTCTGCTGGCATGTATGGTTGTACTACCACTGCCTCTTCCTTCTGCCCACAATGGTCTATTATATTGCCACAGCCTCTCTTGCCAGTCCTGTATTGTTGGTTTGTTGCCCCTGCCCCCCTTTCCACTGCCCTCCATAGTCTGTTGTGCTGCCACTGCCCTTCCTGCCTGCCCAGTGTGGTCAAATTGTTGCATCTGCACTCTCCTACCTGCCTTCAATTTTCAGAGTCCGTGCCCCTGGCCTCTGCTTCTCAACAGTATCCCAATGAACAACTAGATTGCTAACATTCTATATTTATTACAAAAGTGTGGAACGCCTGACGTCATCTTGATGTAATCAAAACTGTAATACCGAGAGCATTTCCTTTAGAAATTACATATATGAGAGGGTCTTATTTGTATCAAAATTATGGTTAGTGATCTAAAAAACTGAAATGAGGACATATGTTCTGAGTTTTCAAATAGCGACAAAGAACTTTTAAAGTATTTGTAATCTTTATGTTTTTTTTATCCAGTTGACCACTTGATTAAATGTTGAATCTAGGGGAGAGGATGTGGTGTTACTTCCAGAGCTAAAGACTTTGCAACTGGGGAACCAGGTTGGAGTTTCTGCTTCAGATCAACATTCTGTGATTCTGGTCAAATCACTTAATCTCCCCATGTCTACAACCAAAATGAATTTGATCTTGTGTGATGTAACCAATGCTCACGTGAAGAACTCCAATACCTGACAAGTCTGCACTACATAAAACTGCAAATACACAAAAAATAAGTGTTTTGCACACTTCTGTCATTGGGCTACATGGGGGCTACATCTGGGTGATATTTGTGCTGATTTGGGCTCTTTTGTCTCTGGTGGCCATCTTGGGAGAATTATTTATTATGAAGTTTCCTAATTTCCTCATTTACTGCAGTCTCCTCAGTAGGAAATGCTTTCAGTTTTTTACTTTGATTCCATCAAGAAGGTATTCAGATATGTCACACATTTGCCATAAATTCTGAATGTTAGCACTCTAGTTGCTCATTAGATCACTGTAGTAAAGCTACTGCTCAGCACGGAAGTCTGCTGCTGGTATTAAAAGTGCATGTTTCAGTCTGCATATCAGAATTGTTTAATGATATAGAAGAGGATTTGAGAAGTCACTCTAAATGTGCCCTAATTTTTCTTTCTTCAGCACTAATCATAATTTCTATTGCAAAATGAACCCCCTCATTGTGTTACTTTTTAAATTAAATGCTTTAAGTGTTACCAGTTCATTCCAATCAAGATGGCTTTCGGTGTGCCTTACTTTTGTCATAAGTAAGACAGTAAGCGCTCTTGTTGTTCTTAAGAACACTCTGGTACATTCTGTCATTGGGCTATACTTGGGCTACATCTGGGTGATATTTGGGCTACATTTGGGCTCTTTTGTCTCTGTGGCCATCTTGGGAGATTTAGTTGTTATGAAGTTTCCTAATATCCTCATTTACTGCAGTCTCCTCAGTAGGAAATACTTTCAGTTTTTTACTTTGGTTCCATCAAGAAGGCATTCAGATGTGTCACACATTTGCCATAAATTCTGAATGTTAGCACTCTAGTTGCCCATTAGATCACTGTAGTAAAGCTACTGCTCACCAGGGAAGTCTGCTGCTGTTATTTAAAGTGCATGTTTCAGTCTGCATGTCAGATTTTTTTATGAAATAGAAGAGGATTTGAGAAGTCAAAATGTGCCCTAATTTTTCTTTCTGCAGCACTAATCATAATTTCTGTGGCAAAATGAACCCCCTCATTTTGTTCCTTTGTAAATTAAATGTTTTAAGTGTTACCACTTTATTCCAATCAAGATGGCTTCAGGTGTGCCACACTTTTGTCAGAAGTAAGACTGTTAGCGCTCTAGTTGTTCTTAAGAACACTCTGGGACATTCTGTCATTGGGCTATCCTTGGGCTACATCTGGGTGATATTTGGGCTACATTTTGGCTCTTTTGTCTTTGGTGGCCGTTTTGAGAGACTTATTTGTTATAATGTTTCCTAATTTCCTCATTTACTACAGTCTCCTCAGTAGGAAATACTTTCAGTTTTTTACTTTGATTCCATCAAGAAGGCATTCAGATGTGTCACACATTTGCCATAAATTCAGAATGTTAGTACTCTAGTTGCTGATTAGATCACTGTAAGTAAGTAATTTATTATGCATAATTAATTAAAATCATTGCATATGGTAATCATACAAAAAAGAAGCGCAATTTCTTAGTAATAAAACATCTGTACATTTAAATTAAAAGAAATACTTTTCTTAAGATCAGAGAGTGTTATACAATTATAAAAAGGAACAGTTAATTCTTAAAAAGTGCAAGTAAGAGAAATTTGCAAATCATCCGAAGACTAATCGCTGTTTCATTAAACTGATAGCAAATCTAATTGGATATTTAATCTCTTCTCTGTAATATCCAAAAATTTTGTAAGGCGACAGTTTAATTGAGTTACAGTTGGATTAAAACATAGAAGTATTGCTTGTCTGCAGGTCCTCACGCCATGCTGAATAAAAAACGGTTTTAATAAGGATACCCTTATGTCCTTCAGTTTTTCACATATACAGATGATGTGGGTAATGTTCTCTTCACCTAGTCCACATAATCTACATTCATTGTTATGTCCGGTTCGTTTCCATGGCGGTAATAATGCTTTTATAGGTCCAACCCCCAATCTTAACTTCAGGAATTTTTGTTTTATATGTATCCTTATTCCTAAATTTAAATAAGATTGAGGGTTGCTATTCTTATAATTGCTTATAACTGTCCATCCATGAGTACGTTTTGACAATGTTTCCTTATTCAGTGCGAGGGAGATACTCTTTGTTGTTTTTGTCACTAGTTTTTTAAAAACATTGTGGGATACTGAAGTGTTCCATAAGTTCTCTAGGCTCAGTTTCTTAATTGCATCTATAAGGTATTTATTAAATGGGGATTTATTATTCCGAGTTAGTTCTATCCATAAAAGGTCATTCAAAGTGCCTTTTTCGGCAAGTCTGATTTTGTGCCATGTTTTTACGTAGGATCCCATTCGCTCCACTGTTTGGTTTTGTACACCAAATTCCAGTCGAAGTTGGGCTGGAGAGACATATCTTGGAAGCTGGAATATCACACGATATGCTTTTGTTATGATATTGTTTAACGGTAAAGCGTCTCTCCCTCTCATTTGTTCACTCCCGTATGAGATTGTAGGCTGAAATTTGGCTCTCAAATTTTTTTAAGAAAGGTTCAAGGGAGAGATCCGGTAATTGATTCTTCAGTGGTTTGAGTGTCAGGCAGGATGTCATACCTTTTTTCTTTAGGGACCCCAGCTGTGGTTTACACGAGTTGTTGTGATCCAGGAGGATCCCCAGATATTTGTAAGTGGTGGCTTGTTGTATTCTATGCCCATCCAGGTACCATTTTGGCGAGGATTTTTTACGGTAATTCACTACCATAATTTTGGTTTTTGAATTATTTATATTCAAGATATTTCTTTTTGAAAATCTATTAGTTGTGTCCAAAAGGCGTTGTAAGCCAATAGGGGTGCGGCTAATTAAAACTAGGTCATCGGCATAAAGCAGGTTTGTCAAGGTTTTTCCTCCTAATGATGGACTATGAGATGAACATTTATCCAGTTCTTCTGGCAGATCAGCCATGAAAAGGTTAAATAATATTGGTGAAAGGACGCAGCCTTGTTTGAGGCCCTTGCTAGTTGGAATTTTTCTCGATAATCGCGAACCATCCCCCAGTTTTATCCTTATCCATGTGTCTGTATATAGGTGTCTGAGTTGGTTCAGCAGTAAAGAAGATATCCCCCATTTTGCCAGTTTATACCAAAGCATATCTCGGTCCACATGATCAAATGCTGCTGCGTGATCTATAAAACAGAGGTATAGTGCATGTTTTTTCTCTCTTGCAGCATCCATAAGTAAGGACAGGGCCAGGATGTTCGTTGTTGTTCCTTGGCCTTTTTGGAAACCGGTCTGTGTTATGGGAATGATGTTAATTTCGGCTGTCCATCTTGTAAGTTCTTCCAGTAGGATCCCTGCATAATATTTGGCCTCTATATCTATTAGGGCAATTAACCGATAATTGTTTGGATTGTCACGTCCTCCTTGTTTGTATATCGGGCTTACAATTGAGCCTCTCCATGAGTCTGGTAGTTGCATGTGTGTTAGGGCCTATCTGTAGACTGGCTCCAGGATTTTACTCCAGAAAATGGGATCTTGCTTAAATAGCATTGGGGGAATTCCATTGGGCCCCGGTGCTCCTGCTCTCCTGCCTTTTGCAATTAGTTTCCTGATGAGTTGTATTTCTCTATATGGGTTCTCTTCTGATAAACTCATTAGGTTTGATTCGATCAACTGATCTTTGTTCATTGATGGCAAGAAAGATATTTTTTGTCTTGCCTCGCTTATCGCTATTTTACTACTCTCTGGGACTGAGTTGAGGGCAGAGACTGTTGTTGATGTATCTATTATCTGGGTGTCCGCAATTGGTTCCGAGTCATTAAAGTGGTTATGTAAATAAGTATACCATTTTGCTTCGGTGACATTAGAGCTTATCCCATGATGTCCTGGTCTCAACAACATTGACACCTTTTTCCAAAATTTAGCACTGTTTTTTTGCTTTGCCTCATAATACAACAATGACCAGGCTTTATGGTTTTTCTCTTGTTTAGCTCTCCATCTTTTTTGTTTTAATATTTTCCTTGTTTGTCGAAAAGTATAATGCAATTGCCAATTAAATGGATATTTACGTACCAATCTCAATGTTTGATTTGTAATACGGGTCAGTAAAGCCACTGCTCACCAGGGAAGTCTGCTGCTGGTATTGAAAGTGCATGTTTCAGTCTGCATGTCAGAATTTTTTAATGAAATAGAAGAGGATTTGAGAAGTCACTCAAAATGTACCCCAATTTTTCTTTCTGCAGCACTAATCATACTTTCTATGGCAAAATGAACCCCCTCATTTTTTTCCTTTTTAAATTAAATGTTTTAAGAGTTACCACTTTATTCCAACCAAGATGGCTTCAGGTGTGCCATACGTTTGTCATAAGTAGGACTGTTAGCGGTCTTGTTGTTCTTTAGAACACTCTGGGAAGCTGCAGTAGAACACAAAGGAATCAACTGACAGTCTCTGCCCTTGCTGGAAGTACATGTTTTACTGAGAATGTCAGACTTTATTCTCACATGACTGAGAAAGATAATGTGAATTTTTCAAAAAATATGCTCTCAGTTTAGCTTATAGATCACCTTCCAGACCTCTGTGGGAAAAGCATGAGAAAATAGTTTTCTCTCAAACATGATTCATGATATCACAGCAGAAGGCTTTTTCACATGGTAAAATCACCTTAGAACACACCACAATTCCTAAAATGAGTATGGTACCATCAACAAATGATTTATAATTTAACTAGTCTTAAAACCTTCTATTAACTGCAATGCTTTTTAATGAGGTGCTATCATATATATTGGTCCCAAGATGGCTGCCAACACTTCTTGGATGAAGTACTGACAGCCAATCAGATCTCACGATGAGATGTGTGGTTAGTCTCCGCCCAGATATATCTATCTTTTTAACTCTAATTTTCTCAGGAACTACTGAATGGATTTACACCATTTAAGCAAAAGGCACGAGTCTGAACTGAGGACTACCTCTTTGCCAAATTTGGTGTAATTCCGTTCAGCAGTTCGGGCTATAGCTGCATCAACAGGTCCTATGGGAAAATGCATGGGGAAAACGTGTTTAGGGACCCCCCTTTTTTCTCGGCCCCCGCTTGACGAATCACCATGAAATTTTCAGGATAGGAGTGTACCGAAGCTGGCCAAAAGTTTGGAAAATTTTGCGAAGATTCGTCATTCGGCGCCAACGTTATTCCAAATAGAATGTTGCGGATTTCCTATGGAAAATAGGTCCTAACTATAACTACCTACTGGCGACTGCCAGTAGGTAATATATATATATATATATTGAGAAAGCAAAGTAGTCCTTTTGTTGGGATCACACCTGCAGAGCGGTTCACAGATGTTAACACACAAGTGCCTCAGGCATGGACACGATCCTCTTTAATATTCTACCGACGCGTTTCAGGCTTCTCGCCCTTCTTCCTGGGCAGTTTCAACAAAGAATGGCAAACGGAGACCACCAGTACATTCCCTTTATATTTAACGATTAATCACAGTCAGGTGAGTATTTCGCATTGATTTCTGGGACTAGTAGTCATTTTACTCCCCATGTGGGTCACTACCATCACAAACAAAGTTCACAAAGGCACCATGAAGTGTCCTGCACAGTCGCACTTTGCAGTACTCCAGCACCAACCTGCTCTGCAAGATGCTGCCCCAATTGGCAGCCACAGACCCATTCGGGTGACGTGGCGGTGCAATCTCGTGGCCTGGGCAGACCACTAAACATTGAGGAAACAAAGTTTCCCTTTTATTGAGATCACAAGCGCAGGGCGGTTCACAGCTGTTAACACAAAAGTGCCTCAGGCATAGACACGATCCTCCTATATATGTTCAATGAAAAGAACAAAGATTAAAGGGACACTCTAGTTAGGAAATATAATTTTTTTAAACCTAGGAAAATCACTGAAAAAAACGAAGGTTACAGGGGTGTTATAGTTAGATTGACATTTCACTCGTACAAAACCAGAGAAGTTCAGCAGTTATAGGTACCTGAGGTAGCCCCCGCAATTTACTGCATATGACCTCACATATTACATCACCGATGACATGGTCAGTGATATCACTGATGACATCTCAAATGACATCACTGATGATATCATCCAGTGACTTTGAGTGCTTTTAAAATATTTATGAGTGTTAAAAATATATAACAAGGTCTATTGATGACTCAGCGGATGCATGAGTGCCTGTATGGATGATTGAGTTTGTCCGTAACTGACTGTATTGGTGAGTGATAAGGTGTCCAAGTTGCTGTATGGGTTGGTGAGTGGTTATGTGAGTGGCTGTATGGGTGATTGATTGGGTGTCTGAGTACCTGTATTAGTGTATGAGTGCCTGTGTGGCAGCGTGAGAGGGTGAATGAATGCCTGCATGGATGAGTAAGTGAGTGAGTCAGTGTCTGTGTGGGTTAGTGAGTGTGCAAGTGAGGGTCTGTATAAGTGACAGAGTATGTGTTTAGGTGTGTCAGTGAGGGAATAAAAGTGTCAATAGTATATGGGTGAGTAACTTGATATGTGAAAGGCAGCATAGGTGAGTGTTGGATTATATGAGTGACTGTATGTGTGAGTGAGGGATTGTGATAGTGGCTGTATGGGTGAGTGTGTGCTTGTGTCAGTGACTGTATAGGAGAGTGAGTATGTATAGTATCTGCATGAATAAGTGAGTGAGTGTGTATAACTGTAAAGGTGAGTAAATGGCTGTGCGAGTGACTCTCTAGGTGAGTGAATAGGTGTGCGAGTAGCTCTATAAGTGACTGACAGTGTGCAAGTGGATGTATGGGTGTATGAGTGGATATATCAGTGGCTGTATTAGTGATCGAGTTGGTGTATGAGTGGCTGCATGGGTGACTGGGTGGATGTGTGTGTAGACCTATGAATCAGAGAGTGGGTGTGTAAGTACTGATATGGGTGTGGCAATGGCTCTGAGAATGGTAGTGTGTAAGTTGGAGTGGGTGTATTAAAGTCTATATGGGGGTGTGAATGGGTGCGTTAGTGGTTTTGTGGAAGGTGTCATTTGAGATGTTATCAGTGATGTCACTGACCATGTCATGGGTGATGTAATATATGTTGTCATAAGCAGTGCTTTGCAAAGGTACTTGTTATAGTAAGTTCAGCTAACCATAACTGCTGAATTTCATGTAACCTCTGGTTGTTTCACTGAATATATATACATTTTCTCTATGTCTCTATGTCTCTCTTTATCCAGAGATAGTGAGCATTGTTACGCTTTTAAGTTTCTTCAGCGCTCATAAACATATGCCATAAATGAAGTCTTAAAAAATGATGCAGTAAACTTCTTGTAAAAGGTTAGGAAACTGGCAATCATGCGTGCCGCATAATGGCTGTTGCCTACTGCCCACTTTAGACATGGATATGCAATTCAGTCTCTGTCTGGCTCCAATCTTGTTCAGCTTCCTCAATGAATGGCAGCCTGGATTTTATGGTGCATCGCGCATGGGGCTGCCAGAATTGGAGTGCAGAAACTGAACCTTTTAGTCAGGGGCTCTAGTTTCTTTGTGCTTTGAGCTTCAAGGAATCAAAGGTAGGGTTGTCAGGGAGACGTTGATGGTGATGTTGTGTGGGTAAGATTAAATAAATAACAGCCTGGAGATAAGATTGTAAATATGGCTTCAGTAGCAAGCAGCTGATAATGTCACCATCACACAAGATGTGTACAGTGAGAGAAGCAGAAACACAATACTCCCCAAAAGAACAGCAGAATGGAGCCTTTACTGCTACAGAGCAGCCCTACTACGGACAGCTGTTGTTCAAGCTCCCTGTAATACATTTAATATGCAACAACAGAATTAGTTTTCCTAATGCAGCTGCTGTGGAATCCTTCTGAAAACACGTACAACACAGGAAGCATCAGTAAAATGGTTTACATAGGCAGATTAAGTTCTAGCAGCAGCATAAAAAGCCTACCTCTCAAGGTAGGTACACCAGATGCAGCAGTTAAAGGAAAAACTCAGTTAAAGGCTGGACAACCATTTCTACCAAGGGCACTGTGTCATGCATGACAACTTTATCAGGTCCCTGGTTGTTAAATTTGGAGTTTTACTTTTACCATTGTACTGAAGGGTTTTACGATAAAAAGCAAATAAGCTGGTGGTGTAGCACATGTCCTTGGACCCACTTGTTACCTAATATTAAATATGGCAGCTATGGGTTTAACTAATTCCAAACTAGCCATAATTTCTAAAAATGACATTCTAATCACCCACATGCCTCCACATACTGAATTACCTACCACTGGTAACATGCAGAGCACTGATAGCCTCTTGAGAAATGTGGAGGGCACCAATACTCGTTTATTTTTATAGAAACAAAGCACTTTGCATTTGGCGATGCAGCGCGCGCAACAAAATTCGTTTTTTTTGTTACTTACCTGAAATCGTCCGTTTGCTGCTTTTTACAACCCCGCACCCTGCCCCTCCCCCGCGCTACATCACTGCCCGGTGACGAAACTCACGAATCATTTTATTGCAGCAGGTCATAAAGAAACTGACCTACATTGGGTTATTTTAGAACAACCCCCTATTCCCTCACACATAACAGATGTCCAACACTTCCTGCTACACAGAGAACAACGATGGGTACATCGATTACACTCAGATACCATAGGGCTGAATGACGATATTCCTTGGCTGCTGTTATAAACCCATTTATAAACTGTCGATACTAGATATCGATACAACTATTCGATATTTTGAGCTTGAAGCTCTCATTTGACAGACCATCTTTGTTTTGTCCCTTTCATTATTCATATGAAAGAACCATTGTCGGCATCTCTAGGTATATTATATCTCATCTTACCGTGAGACAACTCTTCTACTGTTTATTTCACATATGCCGATTATGAATCACAAAGATGTGGTAGTACATTACGAACCGCTAGTAACTGTGCTTTTTCTTGTTTTGAATATACCATTTCTGTACATTTGAGCGGAATATAATGGGCGCTGACATTAATACAGAACCCAGCCCTGTCCTTTTATTTCTCCGATTAACGAAGGGCTCAGATACACTCAGCACGCATACGCTGGTTTGTGCACTAATGTGTCTTCCATACACGCATGCGCTTGTTTGAGCGCTACCTTGAAAGCGCGGAGGTCCGTACACCAGCTACTGGTCTAGTGTCGCTGATTTCGCACATGCGCGCTAGAATAGACCCTCTGTCTTTTGGTCTAGTGTCGCTTCTTCTGCACATGCGCACTCGATTAGACTTCTGATCAGGCATTAGCTTAACCAGCTTTTCGGACACGCGAACCTGCAACCAATTAAGACCTTTGGGCTATAAAGAGCGCGTAGACCACCTCGGCGGTACCTCCGGTCTTTACTCAAAGACCGCCCTGGGGTACCGACGGAGAGGTGAGTTTGGCGTTCCCTTTTCTTCCTTGACCTTTTTCCTCCCCTATCAACTTTATTTTAGCGCGAGGTACTGGCTACTCCCTAAGAGATTCCTATAGTCTTTTTGTCCTGTTCCTTGTGAACAATTAAGTTACATCTATTTAGGTATTGAATATGAAGTGTGACTAACAAACATACCCCATCATGGGTATATGGAATAGCGGTTCATTCTGTAAACACTTTTTCAATGAAAACTTTTCAATGATCTCAGCCAGACAGTGACTATTTAGTCACAAAGAGACACTCTGTTTCTACAAACACTACATAGTTATAGGCACTCTGCCACTTAGACTATCACCACGATATAGGTCCATTGACTTTGACAGTATGTTTTCCATTCCACGTGAGGGTGCACTAGATTAGTCTCGTTGCTGTTAGCCAATACTAACTTGAAGGCTATGCTTTGGGCATCATAAAATGGAGCCTGATTGTGTCTTCCTTTTTAAATAGAGCGGGGCCCCCTTCCCTGAGTAAGGACCAGGTTGAGGTGAGGGCGCAACCCAATGATTATGGGTAAGTGCAACTTAATTCAATTGCTAAGTGCTTTTAAGCATTACTGAATGCTTTTATTGAGTCATCTAAAAGAATAGACCAATTGCTGAATCTAAGTACACCAGGAGATATGTTACCACTAACTGTTCTTTTTGTTCCCCTAGGTATCCGGTTCACGATATCTTGAAATTCAAATATTGACCGGTGCGAATAGGATTTTCATTTAAAAACAATTTCATTTAAAATAATTTTTGACATATTCTTTGTCAAATTTTTTCACTATAGCAGCAGCATCTAAGGTCCTGAGGAAAGCCCAGATACTTATAGATCAAATTGGGCAGAAACATGTCGACCCTACTAATATGGACATTAGCATAATGATAAAGATTTTTTGCTAAGTTGCCATACTGCTTTTTAATTATGACAGGGGCAATCTGCTAATAAAGAACATTTGATTTCCCCTAGTCATTTTTATCTTCACCAATTAATATTTAGTGCTGCTTTTTCTAGGATCCCCTTCACAACCTTTGGGTACACTGTCGTTTTGACACATATTGAGATCTGACAGCAACCCCCTTTTTTGCATTCTCTCTGTGCGCTCCCTGGTCAATGTGTCTAGACTAGGTTCGTCACTCTGAGAATCACAGACCCAAATGATGACAAATAATCACCTTCTGTGAATGATGGGTCCTGTTCTAGAAGGGTTTCTCTCCTAAAGAGATGTCAGAACAGCTGTGAGTATTGTCTCCTGGTTTATCTTTTTGATTCTGCACAGACCCAGGTTGTTTTGTGGTTAGTGATCACGGTTTGATCCCTGGCGCCGGCGGCTGATTAGCCCAGCACCATGTGACTCTGGGCAATAGCTTGCCTAATCTTCCCGACGGCCCCCAGTGCCTAGAGACCCTTACGGGTGATTGTTCGCGCTTTACAAATGTGGATTATTATTATTAAAAATGTGGATTATTATAGTACAAAACTAGCATGAATAGAGCGTAGAAAAACATTCAGACCATATTCATGTGCATAGACTTCCTTGCTATGTCGAAAACAGTGTAATAGACATTGACCATAACCAAATCAAGACCACCCTTGATAGATAACCACAACAGCTGGGAATATGTGCCTACCAAAGATAGCTTTTTACTGATTAATGGTAGGTTATTAGAGATAAGGATCTATAACCCTCCGTTGGTCCGTCCAGCGTGTGAAGGAATAATACCTAAAGAGTGAGAAGAGAAGCCCTCAAAGTGGTTCGGGTCGTACACCATGTTTCCTGTAAACAGATTACATCAAAACCAGAAATTGTATTAGCCCACTCCGTAGTTCCCAGCTTATTCAATACCCCGCCCACATTCCATGTGACCTATTTGTAACACTCATCGGGATCTAGAGGGGTATTACTCATATTTCTCTCATTGGTATGCAGACAACTAAGGTTAGGATTAAAATCACACTTTTTTCCATGGATGGAAATTTCAGATCATTTCACTAGACCAATAGTGCCTACAACATCTAAAGATTCAACATAAGGCAAGGCTATACCAACATCCATCTGATTGTTGAGGATGTTGAGTCAACGCTGGGCCTCAAACTTGGGTCCCTAGTTCCAAGGTCAGCAGCTTTGACCGGTAAGCTGCATCTCCTACCTCCTTTAAGGGGTGTTGGTGTGGAGTCTGAGAGGCAATGAAGCAAGAAATTACCACCACCAGATGTGAGAGAATAAGGGCTTGAACAGCAGTTCTAAAGTTGATTTCTGGAAGAGACAGCTTCACATTTGTTTAGCAGAGAAAGAGCTGGTCCCAGTCTGCCTTTGTTTTATTGGCAATGTGTTCCTTGATGGTGAGGTTGGTGTCTGGGTACATCTAATTAAATTAGCATTTGGTTAAAGTTGGGGTTTGAAGTTGTCAATGTTCTTGTCATTAAGACATGTTTGTACTGTTTATTGTTTGTTGTTCTTGGTAAATAACAGAAGTTCTGTCTTGGTTGGTTTAAGCTTCAGTTAGGCACTTTTTGAGGCATTGGATCTCTGCAGCAGAGCAGACTTTCAAGCAGTGTTGAATATCATCTGAATATTGGTGAATACTGATGATGTTTTCTGTGATTAGAGCATCAAGCTGCTCCCGATAGATTTTGAATATGACAAGGGACAGTATGGACCCCTGGTTGATAAGGACTTTGAGATAGTGTATTATTAGTTGACGTGGATGTTGGTTCTCTTTAAGAAGTAATAATGGCACTATTCCCTACAAGGTCTAGTTGGGTCCCAATAATTTAAAGCTGAGCTCAACCCTTAGGAGCTGTAGCACAGAGCAGACAGGCTTAACTTAGGAGAAATGTGTAAAGCATTTCCAAGTATCAAAACAGATAAAAAGTAGAAACTACAGCACTATAAAAATTTCATTACAATTTGCAAAAATAAAGAAAACTTTAAGGAACATGCACAAAAACAATAAACTCTGATGTGGGTAACCAGGGATATGATTTTACAATGCTTTAGACATTTCTAGCACCACAGATGACACAACCAAGGTTATCTGGTCATGCAAGACCTAGGCATAGTCAACAGTTTTTTTATTTTTTATTTTATTGAACAGGCTGGTGAGTAAAACATACATTAATACATGTGTTTGTTCACAAAAGGGGAGGAAAGAAAGAAAAGAAAAAAAAAAAACAGATAGACAAAGTTAAGCTCAAAGGAGGAGCAGCACTATTCCATGAATGAACCCCAATTCTTTTCGTGTTTCATCAAGGACCGGGTCCCCCTAAGATTGGCTAGTGAAGCCTCCATTGAGTAAATCTCAGTTACCAATGTCCACCAATCCCACACCGATGGTGGATCAGGGCGAGTCCAGGCTCTGGCCAAAGTTAATTTAGCACAAGACATGAGGATTGAAGCCAGAGCATCCTGGGAAGAAGGAGTGGGATTGATATCTAATAGAACAAAGGAGGCGGAGAATAGGGGGAGCTGGGTTGACCTGATTTCAAAAACCTTACGGATGTCTGACCAGTAATCCTTAAGAGTGGGACAAGAGAACAGCATGTGTACCAGATCAGCTGCATGGGCCGAGCATTTGGGGCATTTAGTATGGTCATTCGTAGTGTTGTTAAGAGACCATCTGGAAATGATTTCCGGTGTGTAATATAGCATGCAAGTCGTTCTAAATTGCTGTAGCCTCAGGCTAGAAGAGTGGACACTACTGTTAATATTAGATAGGGAACGTTCTATGTCTTTCGAAGTGACATTTGTGCCTAGCACCCTACCCCATTTGGCACCTAATTTAGAACAGTCGTTTAGTTTGAAGTTGGTTAAAAGACTATAAGTGTTACTTATTGCTGATTTAGTTGTTGAGGAGTAAAAGTGAGACCAGATATCGCAGTCTGTAATCTCAAATAGTCGTTTTTTGTTCACCAGATAATCATGTATCTGTCGATGTTTATATCTCATAGATTCCGGGAGGCCATAGAGTAGTTTAAGTGTATTAAAGTCTAAAAAGCCTTGCATGCCGTATAAGTCCCCTAAATGCCTAATACCCCATCTTGGCCAGCTTTGAGCGTTGTGTTCGTTAAAAATTCCCGGAAGACCCGGGTTGCCCCACAACAGTAGTTTTGAATGAAAAAAAGTAGTTTTGCAAAAAATAAGTATGTTAGCCCATATCTTTGCTATATCTCTTGCGGTCTTGAATTTTACTCTTTTAAAGTAATTGGGGTCATTGACTCGTAATAAGAACATATTAGCATCTTGTTTTAACATAAAAGAATGAAAAAAAGATGCTCCACCCTGGTTTAATAACGAACGAATACGAGAAACAAAAGCAGACCAAAAATATAATTTAAAATCGGGAAAATTAAGCCCTCCCAAGTTTATGTTATTTTTCAAAGAATTCAATGACCTCCTCGCTTTTTTATAGCCCCATATAAAGCTACTAAATGCGCCGTCTAGTTGTTTGAAAAACAAATTGTTTAGGGCCAACGGAATAGAGCGGAATAAGTACATGAATTTGGGTAGTACCTTCATCTTGATTAAGTTAATTCTGCCGATGATATTCAGTGGTAATCTGTGCCATTTTTTTAATAGTGAGATGGTAGATTTAACTAGTTCATTGTAGTTTATGTTGTTGATTTCTTGAATTTTAGCCGTTAGCTTAACACCTAAATAGGTGGCGCTTTTACAAATCTCAGGAACTGGGACGGCAGGAGTATAGTTGGTTATGATTTGGGTCTTCTGTAAGTTGAGCCTGTAACCGGAGACAATCCCGAATTTTTCGGCCTCAGAAGCTATGCCTTGGAGTGCCGCCACAATATCCTGTGAGTAAACCGCGATATCGTCGGCATATGCAGTTATTTTTAGTGTTTGATTGCCTGACCTGAAAGGAACGATTTGGGTTTGTAACTGGAGAGCATGTAGGAATGGTTCCAATGAGAGGGCGAATAAAAGAGGCGAGAGAGGGCAGCCCTGGCGAGTACCTCGTAAAATTGGAAACTCTTGAGATGACAGGCCCCCATAGGATGTATAGGCTGTTGGGTTATCATACAGTGCCTGTATAGCTCGTAAAAATTGCCCCCGGAAGCCCAGCTTAGAGAGGACACACCAGAGGTAGTCCCAGCCCACTCGGTCAAAAGCCTTCTCGGCATCTAATATAATCATGCCGAGCGGAGTGGTTTCTATCTCTGCTACGTCAAATGCCGTGATAGCCATATTTACATGTGCTGTTGTGTCCCTCCCTGTTATAAACCCGTGTTGTTGGGGGTTAACAATTAAAGGCAGGAAGGGAGACAGTCTTATAGCTAGTATTTTAGCAAATTTTTTAGCATCGGTATTGATCAGCGATATAGGTCGGTATGATCCTCTCTCCTCCTTTGGTTTGTTCTTTTTCAGAAAGAATATTATTTTTGCCCTATTCCATGATTTTGGGGCCTTTCCATTACGACCAACAGCTTGTATAACCTCCAGTAACAAAGGCCCCAGTTCGGCTATGCAAATTTTGTAAATCTCCAAAGGGATTGTGTCCTCCCCTGCAGCTTTCCCTGCTGGTAGTAGTTCTATTGCCTGGTGTAATTCGGCTCCTGTAATAATGTCTGACATCGATTCTTGCATTGTGTTAGACTCTGGGTTGGTTAAGAACTTATCAACGTAGTCCTGGATTGCTTCTAAATTGGGAGTGCTTTCTGGAGTGTATAATGTGCTATAGTAATCCGCGAATTGTTCTACTATTTCTCTCTGTTGGTTGAAAATTTTACCATTGCTGCCCCGGATGCTTGTGATCAGTGTATGGGCTCTATCCTCAGCAACCTTATAGGCAAGAATTTTGCCAATCTTGTCTCCGCTTTCATATTGTGAGATCTTGTATTTGTGAATGTTTGCGCTGCTCTTTTGGATGAATTTCTTTTTAGCCTCGTTCTTAAGTGAGCAAAGTTTGAGGCTGATCTCTGTAATCCCAGGTGAATTTGATCGAAGTGCAGAAGCCAAGGTTTCTTCTTGGGATGCAATTTTTGAGATGATCTGTGCCTTGTGCTTTCTGTGTTCGGTGTTTTTCCTGATCACATAAGCTTGGGTGAAACCCCTAATACCCGCTTTGCAGGCATCCCAGACCATGAGACAAGAAGTAGTTTCGATGTTAATATAGAGAAATTCGGTCAGGTGTGATTTAAGCTGTGACACATATTGTGCGTCTGAAAGTAAGTACCTGGGGAAGGAAAATGGTCTGGGAGGGACCCTGATATGTGGTATAGTGATTGCTAAGATTATTGCGTTGTGATCCGATGAGATTCGAGGACATAGGATCATCGTGCTATGTTTTAGTAGGTTGTCACTAATTAATGCCATGTCCAGCCTAGAGCAAGATCTATGTGGTGCCGAATAGTACGTGTATCCTGGTGTGTTCGGATGTAGATATCGCCAAGCATCCTTAATATTGTGAATACGACAGATGTCATATATGGATGACCTAGTTTTGCGCATCCTATGAAAGCTTCCTGGATAAGTTGAGTCTATTTTATAATTCATTATTTCATTATGCAATTAAAATCCCCCATAATAATGGGTTCCCCGTCCCAATCCAGGAGTTTTATGTTCAGTAAATCGTAGATACTTGGATCATCTGTATTAGAGCCGTATACTACACAAAGGACATACATAAAATTATCGAAGCGAAGTTGGACCATCGCCAGTCTTCCGTCTTGACTATGAAAGGTCTGCAGTGTTTCAGATTTGAATCTTTTGTCTGTGAGGATAGCCACCCCTCTTGTGGAAAGCCCAAAAGTAGAGCAAACCAGAATATGGTAACCCAATTGTTTAAGTAGTTTTTTGTCCTTGCCGGCAATGTGCGTTTCTGAGAGTAAGGCAAAATGAGGGTTGTGCAATTTGAGTTCTTCTGAAATCAACATTCTCTTATTCTTGCTGTTGAGCCCTGCTACGTTCCAAGCCAGTATCTTTATTTCATGCATTTGTGAATGATTAGATTTTTCAGCCTAAAAACGGGCATCTTTAAGTGTTCATTGTTACTCGTATGTGAGGTCATGTATAAGGACCGAAGGGACAGAATTGATTTGTCCTCAAAACACTCTTTCTCAGCAGCCTGAAACATATTTTTATTGATTTTAACCCACCCAAACCCCCCCACTCCCCCCCACCCTGATTCTCACCCTAAAGGGGGAAGAACCGCCCTTGAGTAACAGCTGCCGCTGGAAGGGCAGCGCACAAAACAGGACAGCCAAGAGTGCCCCCCCCCCCCACAAACCCTCTCCCCCAGTGCTTTGCCGTATAGCCTACAGCATTTCTACAGAAAACCGGGCCTGCCAAGTGCAAACAGATTTGCTAAGACATTGCAGGATCTAAACCGTGCCAAATCTAGAGATGTATGCTTCAGCTTCTTTGGCATCGTTAAAGAATTGAGTATGACCATTTTTAATAACCTTGAGGCGGGCCGGCTCCTGTAGAAAAGCCTGGCCCCCGCAAGATTTAATGGGATCTATCAGTTTACGTAGCGACCATCGCCTGTCCATTGTTTCCTTGCACAAATCTGATCGGACAAAAAATGAAAACTCCCCTACAGTTACAGGGCCGTTAGGGCGGGCTCTCTGCCAGACAGCTTGGCGTAAAAGAAAGTTGCCAAAAAAAATTATAAGGGGCCGTGGGAACTGGTTTTCTCTCTTTCTATTTCTCATAGCCAAGGGAAGACGATGGGCACGTTGAATTTGTGAATCCCAGTCCCAGTCTGCTAGATCTGGAAAAGCCTTTTGAAACAGCCCCACTGTGGAAATTTAGCGTGCAAACTGAACATTATCTGCGCCATCTTGCCTCTCCCCAGCGCCACGCACAACGAATGCACGGCCGCCATTTTAGGCACCCCGCTCTCTCCCCGCTCACTCTCGACCGCCAGCGTTTTCCCTTGGCGCTGCAAGCATCCCCCGCGCGCCGGCCACCCCCGCTCTCTCATACAGGCCATAAACCCTCTCCTTCTGCGCGACCCTGCTACGGAACCACTTCCAACCGACAACCCATACATGGTCATGCCTCTCCTTTGATAACCCCCTTCCTCTGCGCCCCATTGTCTGAACTGGTCCCAGGCCATCACCTAGCCCTGCGGATGCAGTTTACTGCCCCTACTGTAAGGGAAACACCCCACTTCAAAGGGATTACAGTAGATCAAAGCCCCTTCCCCCTGAGACCCGGCCAGTTGCACACACCCCCGGGAATTAGCGGAATTCCCTGCTGCGCGATAGCCATCTCCCACTGCGGGTAGGGTGGGAACTTCTACTGTATCTATGTGTGGGATCGGATCTGAGCCGGGGCTTCAGGGGATGTTCTTTCAGGCATCAAGGGAATCTCAAGAATGTACTATATGTAATAAAGCAATAAACCAGTGTATAAGAGACCAGGTCTCAGAGATGCAGTTAGAGCACCTCGTGACGATACCTTGCTGTCTGATCTGATGTGTTCTGCTCCGACGGAATAAAACTTTGTTTCCTGCCTTCCAGTCTCCGGCGCCTGCCTCTTTTATTGGTAAATTATCGAGTGGTATGAGAGGCGATTACCGCCGGGCAAATACTTGAAAGATTATCAACTGAAACTGCCGCTACCATTTAACAATTGGCGTCCCAAACGTGGGGCCCATCAGCGACACGTGGATCCAGTGGGAGAGGTCCCGACGACAGAGTGAACGACTGCAACGATCGGGAGAGCTCCTGCCCAATAGACCCTCGTCTGGCAGCCGATCATCCGAACTTCACTGGTTCCGAGCAGACCTCTCTCGAGTGATCTACGGTCCTGACTGGGAACCATCAGGAGTGCCGCGGCAAATACGGAGAATAGAGGACGATCGGGCGCTGGAGGCGGAAGACGAGAAACTGTCCACGCGGTCCGGGTAAGGTCGTGAAATACGACAAAAGTGCGAAATAATTGATTGATTGTTTGAATACTAGTATTGCTCATTGATTATGCTCATTGATTGTTCTCTTTGAGATATTCGCTGTCTACAAACGGGGAGGAGTAGAAATACTCTCTCTCTCTCCCTTTGCAGATGGTGAAGGGTAGGTAACGCAGACTTTTGTCCCCGTTGAAACCCGTCGTGCCTATCTTTATCTCCCCATTGATTGATTGTCCGAACATTGATTGTTTTGAAGAATAGTACTTTTTGAGATATTCTCTGTTTGCAAATAACGTAGAATAGGAATATTCTGTCTAGTCTTTGCAAATAGTGAAGGGTAGGTAACGCAGACTTTTGTCCCCGTTGAAACCCGTCGTGCCTATCTTTATCTCCCCATTGATTGATTGATTGATTGTCCAAACACTAGTTGTTCGATATTGGTTCTTTGGAGGTATTCTCTGCTTACAAATAACGAAGAATAGAGATATTCTGTCTAGTCTTTGCAAGCAGTGAAAAGATAGGTAGTGCTGACTTTTGTCCCCGTTGAAACCCGTCATGCCTATCTTCTCCCCACTGATTGGTAGTTGGTTCTGCCCGGACCGCTTATTAGAGGTGAACCATCCGGCTCCACTGGAAGGCACCCCTAATAAGGACATGTTCACTAAATATGGACTAGTCGCCGTAGCTTATAGCAAGCTGTGGCATAAATATACCAAGAAGGACCCCGAAAGTCAGTGGCCACTGATGGGATCCTTCGACGACCATAAGATAGAAGCGCTAGAAATAGCTCTGCGTAGCAATAAGACGACGCCTACTATGCTTGACAGTATCGGCATGTGGCGCAAAGAAGCAACGCAACGGAAAAAGAGGGAAGAAGTAAAAGCAGAAAAGGAATTACGAAAGGCAGCTCACCTTGCCGCTAAAAAGTTAGAAGAAGACATAAAAGAGAGAAGGGAAACTAAACTAAGACAGGAGCCCGAAACCTCAGGCCAGTACGCTGTTAGGACCCCTTCTTTGCTCTACCCTGTATTGTCCTCCAAGCAGCAAACGAATGACGAATTACTGTTAGGTCCCCCGACCATTTACATGCCCCCTCCGTATGCACCCTCCCAATCGGTAGTGCAACACCCACAACCCCCGAACACGAACGAAAGCAGTACAGGGGCCTCGGCCCTCACGGCCTCCGCGCCGGCTGAGCCTCTTGTACTGAACCTAACGTCGACTACAACGCTAGACGACCATGAGATAGGAAAGAAAGAGTCCACCAGAATGAATCGGTTAACTAAAGATGAACGAGCAGGAATTGACAAGATAGTAGGGACGCTGGTGGAGCGAAAAGAAAGTGAGGAGTATATAACGGACGTGTATAAATCGTATGCCGACAGCCGCAGACGACACTTCGTCGTACGGCTCTGTTATCACACCCTGAATACATATGAGGATAGGTACCACGATAAAGGTCCCGAAGGCCTAGCGGCCCTATATAGGAAGGTAGACATTGGGGAAGAAAGAGAGGGCGATGTAACGAACCTCTTCACTCGTACACTCGAGGTCTACCGACACCTTAAAGAACATGGACAGACAACCAAAACAGAAACCCCCATAGCAACTAAGCCCCAGGGAGGAAGGGCCGATGCCATGATGCCCATTAAAGAAGCTGCCCCCTATTGGGTCCCCCCACGGGGTCAGGGAACGCACGACGACATCAACCACCAAGATGCGAAGGGAAGGGTTGTATATAACTGGGTCTACCAGCCGTGGGACCGGCAAGATATTTTGACCTTTAGAAAGACCCTACCCGACTTGAGAAAGAACCCGACTGCCTTCTACACTGAATTAGGCACAGCCTTAGGCTCAACGATAATGACGTTAGCAGATATCGACTTGTTCTTTGGGCTATGTCTGCCGGCTGATGTGTGGAAACAAATCCGGAAAGTTGACCACGCTGAGCCGTTCGGATATACCTGGGTACAACTCGATACCATAGATAAACAGCGAGAACCTGGACAGAAACCCCCGAAAGCCATCTTAGAGCTCCCAGACAAGATTGTACAAAAGCTGAAGACTTTAATCCCAGAAAGAAAGGTAGACTGGTCGATAGTGACGGCTTGCCGCCAGAAACCCCAGGAGGATGTGTCTGAATACTTCTCCCGATTCGAGACTGTGTTTTCCGATTACAGTGGCCAAGACATGACCACCGCAACCGGACACCACCTCTTTGTCCAGAATTATGTAAAGGGTCTGTCTCAAGAAGTCTCCCAGAAGCTACAGACCAGCGAGAGTAGTTGGGCAGCCTCCAAACCCGCAGCAATTCTCCAGATGGCCCAATACTACGAAAATCAGAAGAACGAGAACGATAGGGCGTCAGAGAAGAAGAAAAAGGAATTAAAGGAGAGGGTGATGATAGCGCAGTTGCAAGGGGTGACCATAGGAAGGGAACCCCCAAAAGAGAATTACCAACCAACCGCCCCTAGAAAGCTACCCCCTAGAGACCATACACCTACACCCTACAACGGACGGAGAGACTTAGATGGAAATCAATGTGCGTTCTGTAGAGGGTTCGGACACTGGAAATCCCAGTGCCCGGTCCTTCTGGAAATAAACAAGAATAGGGACCCCAGAGACGCAGCATACGACCACAGAAATAGAGGACAGGGACGAGGGCACACGAACAACACCATCAACGACAGGCCAGGCAGACCAAACACCTTTGATCGCCCCCGCCAAAACCAGTGTCAGCAGTCCGACTATGAGAGCACTCATGACTTCGCATAGGACCGCCAGGGGCAAGGGAGGGATCCAGTCGAACTCCGTGTTGACCAGCAAGGTCCTTACGTCACCGCTAAGGTCTTGGGCACAAATTCTCCATTCCTGGTAGATACTGGGGCGACACGTAGTGCGTTATCTAAACGACTGATTCCTAGGGCACCCTTGTCTGGCTCACACGTAACCTCAATAGGCTTTGACGGAACGCCCTCCACTAACCCCTTATCAGCACCAATCTCCTTTGACTTAGAAGATAACA
Organism: Triturus cristatus; assembly: GCF_964204655.1. NCBI lineage: Eukaryota > Metazoa > Chordata > Amphibia > Caudata > Salamandridae > Triturus > Triturus cristatus. The sequence continues at coordinate 526,264,935 of NC_140589.1, read as the reverse complement.
CCACTGACACGACCTTTCTGCTCTCCTCCAACACCCCCGATGCTATTATGGGACTTGATTTGCTAAAACATTTTCGAGCCACTATCAGATGCTCCCCAGACGGAGTTCGAGTCATCCTACACGATAACCCAGATCTGTCCAGACCCTGTCACACTCGGCGTATGCTCTCTATAACCGATGCTGATATGTCCCTACTCGACACATTACCTTCACATCTATGGGCTAAAACCGACTCAGATGTAGGGCGCATGGTGATCGACCCGGTACACATAACCGTCCGACCGGACGCAGTGCTCCCAAAGCTTCCACAGTATCGGATATCACCCGAAGGCGAGAGGGCATTGGTGGAAATCATCGAGTCCCTGGTCGAGGCAGGAGTGGTAGAAGAAGTAGTGAGTAATGTTTGCAACAGCCCTATCCTACCCATTGTAAAGAAGCAAGGCGAGGGGGATGAGAAAGCCTACCGTTTCATTGTTGACTTGCGAGAGGTTAACAAAGTAGTCATACCCCAGTACCCCGTAGTCTCAGACATCACCACCATCCTCACCCTGATTCCATCCACCGCCACCATCTTTACTGTTATTGACCTCAAGAACGCATTCTTTTCCATCCCCATCCACCCAGACAGCCGCTACCTGTTCGGCTTCACTTTAAAAGCCCGTTCGTACAGATTCTGCAGGGCACCCCAGGGCTACACTGAGAGTCCCAGTATTTACAGCCAAGCCCTCAAGAGGCAACTGGATGCAGTCCAACTGCCCGATGGAGTGGTATTGATACAGTACGTCGATGACATTCTTTTGGCGGCCGACACCACTCCTCTTGCCGTCACAGCCACCATTCACCTCCTCCGCTTCCTTGCGGAGAACGGTCACAAGGTCTCCAGAAAGAAATTGCAATTCTGCCAGCCCCAGGTAACTTATCTAGGCCACCTACTATCCAAAGACGGGAGGAAACTTACCCCTGACCGAATTCAAACCATCCTAGAAACCCCTGTTCCCAAAACTCAGAAGCAAGTACGATCCCTAGTGGGCCTCACTTCCTTTTGTCGACAGTGGTTGCCAAACTTCAGTCTCACCATAAAGCCTCTGCTTTCCCTGCTGGCTAAGGATGTCCCCTTCCCCCTCCCCTGGACACCCGAATGCCAATCCTCCTTCAAAGAATTACGAGACGCCCTCTGCTCGGCCCCAGTCCTAGGAACCCCAGACTACACTAAACCTTTCTCCCTCTACACCCACGAAAGGGAGGGATGTGCGTTGTCTGTCCTAACCCAGTCCATAGGTCCTAAGCAACGCCCTTGTGCCTACTTCTCTGCCACTCTCGACCCCGTAGCCAGAGCCTTGCCCGCCTGCCTTCGAGCAGTAGCCGCCGCTGCTGTCTCTATCCGACAAAGTGAGGGGATCGTGCTCTCGAACCCCCTCACAGTATTGGTACCCCATGCTGTTGATACCCTCCTGAACCAAACCAAGACTCAACACCTGACTAGCGCACGACTGACTGGGTATGAACTGACTCTGCTTGCACCCCATATCACATTGAAACGATGCACCACTCTGAATCCAGCTACTCTACTACCTCTCCCTGACGCTGACCCCAATGCATCCCCTATACATGACTGCGTGACCCTCACCGACGAACAAACCAAGAGTAGGGTTGACCTCCGGGATACTGCCTTCCCGGACCCTGACGGAGAACTGTGGGTGGATGGCTCATGCATCAAGCTCCCTGATGGCACCACCTCAGCTGCCTATGCAGTCACCACAGCTCGAACAGTTGTTGAGACAGCCCGCATCACACAGCGATCCGCACAGGCGGCTGAACTAATTGCCCTCACACGAGCCTGCATCCTGGCAGCAGGGACAACCGCAAACATTTACACAGACAGTCAGTATGCCTTTGGGGTAGTTCACCACTTCGGGCTCTTATGGAAAGAGAGGGGATTCTTGACTTCTCATGGCACACCCATCCTGCATGGAGACCTAGTCTCTGCCCTGACCGAAGCAGTCCTCCTCCCCACACGGTTAGCTGTGATCAAATGCCAGGCACACAAGAAGGTGACAGACATTATAGGTCAGGGAAATGCACTAGCTGACATTACTGCCCGAACCACAGCCGAGAATAGGTCCACGACCCGTATGTACGTGACCAGGTCACAAACTGAGAAATGGAAGGATGCTAGGGAAACGATTAGGGATATCCAACTAGCCAGCACACCACACGAATTAACTGAATGGGCCCGGGTAGGATTGAAGGACGATGACGGTTGTTGGCGAACTAAAGACTCGAACAAATGGCTGCTACCCGACTCATACTTGATCCCCATGCTGACCATGGCACACTCCCCTGCGCACATAGGGTCTGCCCCCATGATCGAACTCATCTCCAAAGTCTGGCACAACGACAGAATACCAGACTCAGCCAAACGTCTGGTCCAACAATGCCTAGTATGCCTCCAACACAACCCTGGGAAAGGAACTGCTGTACCCCGGGGAGGGTTTGGGGTCCCCAATCACCCCTTTGAAGTCCTACAAATGGACTACGTCCAGCTAGAAAGGTGCCAAGGTTTAAAGTATGTGCTTGTCGTTGTATGTGCCTTCAGCAAGTGGGTGGAAGCCTACCCGACCCATGATAACACCGCTATGACTACCGCAAAAGTACTACTGAAGGAATTCTTCCCCCGATACGGCCTTTGTCGAATTTTGTGGAGCGACAATGGCCCCCACTTCGTAGCCGAAGTTATCCAACTCATCTTAAAAGGGTTGGGTGTAAAACAGAAGTTCCATGCGGTCTTCCATCCCCAATCTGCAGGCCTGGTTGAGCGACACAATGCCACATTGAAGCTTAAGATAGCAAAAATAGTCGCCACCACAGGACTAAGATGGCCAGACGCTCTCCCACTAGCATTGCTATCAATGCGTTCCACCCCCACCAAACACCACTTAACCCCCTACGAGGTCGTCTTTGGGCGGCCCATGAACCTTTGGACTGCACCAAAACCATCATCCATCCACGACGTCCCGGACGTCCTCATGTCTGACTATTTGTATAACCTAACTAAGACGTTGTCTGTTATCCACCAGCAGGTGCTGCACGCCATTCCCGATGTTTCCAGGGGCCCGGGACACGACATCCAACCCGGTGACTTCGTCTTAGTGCGTAACTTCCAGCGCACCAAGAGTCTGGAGCCCCGGTGGACGGGCCCCCTGCAAGTCCTGATCACCACCCGAACAGCTCTTCGAGTGGAGGGGAAACGCAATTGGCTGCATGCACACCACTGCAAGAAGGTATCACCGACCCTGACAACCACGGACAACATCACCACCCAAGAGGAACTACTGGACAAAGACCGACCATCCCTGAACCGCGGCCCGGATACAGAGACACTTGAGTTGATTGAATATCCCGATCCCACTGTGCCATCCAAAGAAGGGTATAACTTGCGACGAAAGGAGAGAACTTCGGCTAAGCAGACCACAGGCTAAGTGGAAATCTCAGAACGGTAGCCTAGTCACCTAAAAGGCCACCAGGAGAGAAACTAAAACAAAGTCTGTGGTTCTGCCCGCTACCGAGTCTCTTGAAGGTGATGGAAGCGCCCGACATGAAGATGATGGAAGCAACCGGACGTCCGAAGATCCACTACAGAAACCCAAAGACTGACCGAATGCACAGCTTAAAGACTATTGCACTTTTCATTACCCTTCTCTTTTGCCTTCTCCTCATGGTCACCTTCTGGATCATGGAGGAGAGCACACCCGCTCATAAGACATTACTGACCACCGTTCAACCTACCACCACGAAAGAACATCATCTGATCTCGCTTTCACCCCAACTCCGAGAAAGGCGTAAGGAGTTCTGGAATAACTCTTTTGTGCAGTTGCTCCACCAACACAATCTTGCTACCAACGCCACTAATTGCTGGATCTGTGGACTGCTACCACATGCCACTGGACACTCTATCCCTTTCATCCCTTCACCTTTTTCTGTCCATGGTTCCTGCCTCGCCTGGCTAATCCTCCTGCAAGAAAGCTACAAGGACAATGCCACTTCCGGCAGAACCATGTCACACTTTTACCATGGGTTCTGGCTGAACAAAACTGGAAGAACTTCTGCCCTCTTCTGCCCTCTGAGATCGAACACTTCCTTTCACATGGACATCCCTGCCAAAGAACGAGTTGAAATGCAAGTGTTCAACAATCCAGCCAGACCCACCTTCTCTTACCTCCGGAAACGGACGGCCGCCACCCTAACAGTGGCCCTGTCCGTCATCAACATCACTGGGTCTGTATGCCTCGAAGGCCTGGGAGCACAGCTGGTGGGCCACAGCTCCTGCCTCATCACCCGAACATTGGACTCAGTTGACCCACCCTCCTTTGTTGCCTCCCCGAATATGTACTTCGTCTGTGGTACTAAGGCCTACACCTGGCTTCCGAAAGGTTGGGGAGGCACCTGCTACATCGCCTTTGTCCTTCCTCCGACGTATGTGGCTCCAGCAAACCATCACCGACAGAAACGGGCCAAAGACATTGTGCAGGCCGACTCCACCGGAGCACAGTTCATGGACGCAGTCAAAGGCCTTGTTCCACTCTGGGGTCCGATGGCAAACAGCCGTGCCATCCGCCACTTAACCCAGGCAGTCGAAACGGCAATGAACATTACAGCTGGCGCCCTCACCAACAACACCGCTGAGCTTCAGGCCGTCCGCCTGGTGGCTCTCCAGAACCGCCTTGTTCTAGACGTGGTTCTGGCAGATCGTGGAGGAGCATGCCGCATCATTGGGTCCAGCTGTTGTACCTACGTACCGGATAACTCACCCTCAGTCTACAAAGCAATTGAACATCTCCACAGACTGTCCGCAGAGGTTCATCAAGAACAAGAAGAATGGTCACTGGGGAGTTGGTTTTGGGACACTATTAAAGGTTGGGGATAGAGACTGTTTTCATTTATCCTGATACCGATTGTGTTACTATGTGGATGTTGCTTGGGGATTCAGTGTCTGCCACCTTTATGTTCGCTTTTTATGAACTGCATCTGCCCTAAGACTTTGGACTTTGAAACTGAGCGGATGAAAGCTCTGAACGAGGTGGAGGTACGGGGTATTATGGGGATAGATCCAAACTAGGCAAGCTGGCGAGACATGTTAAAAGGGAGGACTGTGGAAATTTAGCGTGCAAACTGAACATTATCTGCGCCATCTTGCCTCTCCCCAGCGCCACGCACAACGAATGCACGGCCGCCATTTTAGGCACCCCGCTCTCTCCCCGCTCACTCTCGACCGCCAGCGTTTTCCCTTGGCGCTGCAAGCATCCCCCGCGCGCCGGCCACCCCCGCTCTCTCATACAGGCCATAAACCCTCTCCTTCTGCGCGACCCTGCTACGGAACCACTTCCAACCGACAACCCATACATGGTCATGCCTCTCCTTTGATAACCCCCTTCCTCTGCGCCCCATTGTCTGAACTGGTCCCAGGCCATCACCTAGCCCTGCGGATGCAGTTTACTGCCCCTACTGTAAGGGAAACACCCCACTTCAAAGGGATTACAGTAGATCAAAGCCCCTACCCCCTGAGACCCGGCCAGTTGCACACACCCCCGGGAATTAGCGGAATTCCCTGCTGCGCGATAGCCATCTCCCACTGCGGGTAGGGTGGGAACTTCTACTGTATCTATGTGTGGGATCGGATCTGAGCCGGGGCTTCAGGGGATGTTCTTTCAGGCATCAAGGGAATCTCAAGAATGTACTATATGTAATAAAGCAATAAACCAGTGTATAAGAGACCAGGTCTCAGAGATGCAGTTAGAGCACCTCGTGACGATACCTTGCTGTCTGATCTGATGTGTTCTGCTCCGACGGAATAAAACTTTGTTTCCTGCCTTCCAGTCTCCGGCGCCTGCCTCTTTTATTGGTAAATTATCGAGTGGTATGAGAGGCGATTACCGCCGGGCAAATACTTGAAAGATTATCAACTGAAACTGCCGCTACCATTTAACACCACTAGATAAGACCTCGGGTCAGACCCCTCAGAGCCCTCCGGAATCCCAAAACGTCTCAGGTTGGACCGTCTTTGTCGATTCTCCAAATCTTCAACTTTAGATTGTAGTGCCAGCAGTTGGGTGTCGTGTTTCTCTGTTACAGCAGATGTGTTTAGATTAGCCTCCTCGATCTCAACCACACGTTGCTGAAGTCCCACAATGTCTTGGGTAATCCCACCTAATTTGGAAGCAAGTTCTTGCAGTGAGGTGTGCATTTTGCTGTTATCCTCCCTCAGTTGGATATAGTGTTCTTTAGCTTCAGCACGTTGATCTCTCAGTATCTGTAGTATAGTGTCTGCTGAGGCGGGATCTGCTGGCATTTGCCCTGACCCGGGTATGCTTTTGGGAGAAGCACCTAAGTGTTCCTTTTGGTGAGATAGAGGGGGGGCAGAGGTGATGGTGTTAGAAGGACTCTCAGTGGAAGGAGTCGAGATAGGTTCTTGACATGCTAGCCCAACTAGTGATGGCGATTTAGGTGGAGCAGTTAAGGCATTGTTCTCCGTGGAGCCGAGGGTATCCGAAGGAGAAGACGTAGCTGGTAGAATAGACAAGTCTGAGGGCTCGGAGGTTTCTATTAAGCTGGCACCAGATAGTCTCTGTGACAGATTCTTGACTAAGCCTTTTGCTACAATCCATTTTCTTAGGGGACTTTTGTCCACGAAAGCCTTTTTTTGATCCAAAATGTTGTTTAAGAGGGGTCGAGTTAATAGGGCTGTTTTGCGGCCTCTTTTGACTCGAACCTTACTTTTAAGTTTGTGGGCTTTCCCTGCTCGGGATTTTGTCTTAAGGTCGCGGGGCCCGTTTGATAATTTTCCCCCTAAGTCGTCTTCAGACATGGCCTCATCCTCTGTACTGATCTCGGCATCAGAGTCCTCGAGAAGATTTTGTTCGTTGATTTCAATATATTCCGTGTGTACCGTTATATCTGGAGGAACCATGAGTTTATTAGGGCTGAGACTTTTGGTGGGGCATGTCTTTACTATGGGTAGTTGTGGGCCTCCGGACGGGGTGGTAGTGGATGCAGTAGCAAGCGGTGAGCCCGGAGTGGGCAAAGCTAAGTCTGAGCTACATGTGACTGCCGCAGTTTCTAATGTAGCCCCAATATCAGTTTCAGACACAGACACAGACAGCATAGGCGTTGCAGACAGCTTGGTCAAAGAATTAATGGATATCATGCTGTGACCCAAAGAAGTATCACAGATTAAGGGCTGTCGGTGTTTCGGTTGCTCAGCCCCCAGCATGCTACTAATTTGTCTGCCGCTAGAAAGTATCCCTTCAGAATCGATGGGAGCGTCCTGGACAATATGTTCTAGGATTGAAGGGAATGAATGATTGTTTTTGCCTGTAGCAGCCACCCCGCTTTTGTCCGAGGGCTTAGCCAGATTTGTAGCAAGGTTTTTGCTAGTCCCCTTAGAACGAGAATCAACAAGCAAAGTCGGCGGTCTCAATACCTGTTTGCTCGCCCCTTCAGTCATTACGCGCTCCGTAGTGGGACAGCCGTTGCTCGCAGGTTCATCGGTGTCAGCGTAGGTTGCGGCAGTCTGGGGAAGCCCAGAGATCGTCGCTCCTGTCTCCCGAGCAGCTCCGGATGGAAGGACTCCGGTCGGGTGCTTGCTGTGTCGGGTTGCGCGAGGTTGGTGTTTCGCAGGCATCTTGCTCATCTGGGAAGCCGGGGGGAGAGGACGAAAGACAGTCCGAAAATACAGACCAAACCAATTGACCCCCGAGCTCCGTAGCAATCCTTGTATGATCCGCCGCAGGAATCGAGTCGTCCCCGGGAGCTCCAACATGGAAAACGACCACTGTTTCTTTCCCCGTAGCTGTGTAGCAGTATTACGGCGTCCACAGAGGCAGGATACAGAATATGAAAGTCTGAAGGTTTGACAGCGTTTGAAGTCTAATTTTTAAGTTCAGTATGTGCTAAGTCGAGTGGAAGCATACTCGATTGAGAGTTTACAGGCGTTTACAGGCATTTCGGTGGAAGGAGAGGGAGAGAGGGGGCGAGCCTCTTGGTGAACTGCTCAGCTCAGATCCTCACTCCGCCATCTTAATGTCAAGTCGTCACAGTCAACAGTTAAGGTTAGTCGCTATGGAGCACGGGATAGGATCACTAGGACAGGTGAATACCAGGGGAAAGCTTACCTTTGGACTTAGTGTTTTTTATAGAAAATTCCTCATCTATGGGGTCATCAGCAAGTACTGGTGCAGGCTAGGTCTGAAGAGGGGCTTGTTGAAGGTGGCTGGATGAAGCACAGGTCCCCAGTGGGAGTCCCAGCTCTGGCAGGAAGTTCGAGGCTCTTGATATAAAAGACCAGAAAACTCAGAAGTTTGAAGTTCATGCCCACAAAGGCATCAAAATTGTTGGAGTGCTGCTCAACATTGGTACAGGTAAAATCCTGAATGTTCGGACTTGGAAACTTTTTTGGAAGTCAGAATCCTCTCAGCTTGGCAAACCAGCAAGCTGAGTTTGACCATCAGTTCCACAGCAGTGGTTCTTTTGGCAAAAAGTTCAGAAAAAGTTTATGTGTCCAGTCTTGCAATCAATTATGAAAGAATACATTGTAACATCAGGTAAGAGTCCAGGACTGTCTGGGCACCATTTGGGTGCTAAGACTCAATCTCTCAGAAACTAAAAGCAGGGCCCAAGACAAATCCAGTTGGAAGTGATAAGCAAGGCTCAGCAGAGTTTTAGGCTTCGTGCATATTTTGTGTTCCTGGAGCCACTTCCTAACTAATGGGATAAAAGATCCCAAGGTACCTCTACCCACTTTTGTAGTACTTCTGGTGCGTTTTACTGTAACCTATCCCACAATGCCTCCCTCTACCTAAAACCAATATGGCAGATCTTTTCTTCCCTTGTTCAGTGCTTGCACAGAGCTCCCTGTGCGGAGGGTAGTATAATCAACAAACCATTCATTTTGGTCACTGTAATCCATTTCTAGTTTTAGTGATTGAGACATAGTTGACAATCAGGATAATGATAGGGTACGCACCATTTGAAATTTAAATAAGTTTGTAAGCACAGCCCAGCTGGCCGTCTTGTTATGGAGAAAACATCTCCCCACTGAAACCTTTTGTCCACTGTTTTGGAGCATAATACATTCTATCACTGGAGAGCTGTTAAAATTCATGACACTGAGCACTGGCTTATATGCACATTTGGCTTCTGCGGGAAAATGCCAACTTTCTAAAAGTGAAATTTCCAAAATTGTTATTTAAAATTTGACTTAACCATTAGATTGAACCTTAAATTACTATTAGGTTGAGTCCTCGAATCATTCTTCTAGCTTTTGCAGAACTAAATTTATGCATCATAAAGTGTTATAATGTAACCAAGTGTTTTTCTATGGAGAGCAAGCCATGCCACACTGAAAATGACTTTGGAGAATTTTCACTTCCAGGACATGTAAAACCTAAGTATGCATGCCCTACATTTTAAATACCAGGCACCCTTTCCTAGGGGATTGTAAAGCCTAGCTTAGTGGTGCCTTGTAAATACTATAAAGGAAGGTTTTGGCCTGGCAAAAGGGTTATTTTGACAAGTCAATTTCTCAGTTTTAACTGCATCCCCAAGCTGCAGGGGCAGGCCTTGAGACACGCTTTACATTGTCATTTTAGTGGTGGGCTAAAATGATGCTTCAATTCACTAGTGGCTTTTAATTTACAGGCCCTGGGTATAAAGGGCACCATACGGTAGGGACCTATTGGTAAGTTAACTGTGTCAATCAGGGATTTGTCCATTTCAACACCTTTTAGGGATTAGAAAACAACATACACATGGTCCTGGTTAATAGGGTGCCAGTGTATAGTGTCCAATAAACAAAAGTATTGTTAAAAAAGGCGGTGATCATCTAAAAAGAGGCATTTTATTATACTGACCTTTTGGGAAATGGGGGTGCCAATGTGAATAAATGGGTGTTCAATGAAAAGTTAAGAGGAGAACCTTTGAAGAACATTGCTGGTGAACCCCATTTGAGACTCCACTGTGTGTATGATGGTGCGATTGTTTACTCTGTAAAAAGCAGCTAAGAGGTTCAGCATTATGAGGAGGCAGGGGTCATCTTTGTGTGTGATTAGAAGGGCATGTGAAAGAAAATAGTATCCATGCTGCAGTGTCATTGCAAGTGGAACTGGAAAATGTTTGGAAGATGGTTGCCATTATCGTGATCATGAAGTTGAACACAGACTGATTTTTCAATTTTCTTCCCAATGAATGTTCATGTGAGTGATGGGCCAGTAGTTGGCGAGGTCATCAAAGTCTAATGTAGGTTTTTTTAGGAGTGGGAGGATCTGGTATGTCTTCAGAGCATCTGGGAAGTTGTTTTGAGTGAGGGAGGAATTGCCAAACTTAGAGGCCTGATGTAAAGAATGCATGTATTGTCAAAACAGTAACAAAGCCAAGCACAACACAAGAAAGATCACAAACCAATTTAATTAAATACAACAAATCTTTATAAATAAAATAACACCAAATCAACAAAAATCCAGTAGGAGAAACTGGAGTTAAGTACTCTGAAAATAACACCAAAAAGGATTAAGCACTAAACGCGGTCATCTGGTTGTGTTTGACTGGTACCAAGGCTGAGGGAAGGCTGACTGTGATGGAGCACAAGTCCAATACAGAAACCAGGTGTGACGTTTTACCTTGGACTTAGGGACAAATTTACAAAAAAGTGGTGCATAGCAGTGCAGTGCAGCAGGCAAAGGCGTTGTTCTGCATTGCATCACCTAGAGTGATCAGAATGGAGACATATCTTTAAAAAATGGTGCAATTCTTTTTCCGTGCTGTGGTGCACTTGTGCCAATGCGATCACCTTGCTCCATAATGCAAAGATGTCTGCATTAAGGTCAGGCTAGTTTTTGTGTAGAATGGGGTCCCTTCCAGCTCAAAAACTTTCATTTGCAGCTATTTTCTCTTAGTATGTGTGCTGCAGAATGAAGTTCACGTGCAATTCAAAAATAAGAGAAACAAAGATATTTCTCCCAATTATGCCAGCCTCAGGCAGGCAAGACCTTTTGGTGCCAGCCCATGTCTATAAGTGTTTGTAGATATGGGTTTGCTTGCAAATCCGTGGGTGATGCAAGGTAAAACTCATGTACCACACATGAAACGTCTCACTGACTCAAAATCACACAAGACAATGCGCTGTGCTGCTTCGTTTTCCAAACAAATACAAATCAGCATTTGCACTGCTTTGCAAATACCATATTGGATTTAGCATTGAGTCTGCATCAAAAAAGTAAATCAAACTAACACAAAATCTTTTTAAATACAGTCCTCAGTCTCTGAAACGTAAGTCATCATCATCATCATTTCATCTTTATTCGATCATATAAAAAAAGATCATAAAACACATATAAATAGATCATATTTAAAACTAATTTCACAATTTCTACAATAAAACCAAAAGTACATAAAAGAGAGATTAGACTTTTCGTGTACTAACTCTGGGTGCTTATGTTATCATTTTTACATACTCAGTGGCCTGGACGCTGACCTTTTCCTCTTCCTCATGCAAGCCCACAGGAATGACGCAACTTAATAGCACACCAGGGGGTCGGGAAGAGTTTTCAGAAAATATAATGCTACTCGACACTGCTTAAAATTCATTTTCTTTAAAATTGGTTTAAGGTAGACAGTTCTTTCCTTCTCGTATAGGCTGCAGAATAAGAATATATGCAATTCTGTTGGAGGTGATAAATTATCACAGGGACACAAACTTAAGTCAGCGTGATTATATGTTTTTTCCGGATAGCCTATCATTAAAGGTATCAGATTAGTATGAAACCTTAATAATATAAATCTATGTTGCATCCTGTTTACATTAGTTAAATAGGAAAAGTCTCCCCCAGTTGGACGTGGGTTGAGGCTATATGCCCGAGCTGCATATTTCTCATTTTGTTGTACTCTTCATTTGTGATTGGTCTTCAACATAAATATATCACTTACTCTCTGTTTGGAGACCTTCTTACATGCTAAGGGGTCTTTAAAAAGTTCGTTGAGACCAATCTCCCGTAGCCGTGACTCTACATAGTTGACCCACCTAGACCTCTTCCACTTGTCCCTTGCCAAACAACTCCTTAGTATTGACTGATTCAATGGAACTGTATCTCGCCTCCAAATTGAGTGCCAGAGGAGGAGTGGGGCTAGCTGGATATAGTCTGAAATATAAGGTATGTCCAATTCCAAGTGTAAAATACCATTTGGAAAGGAGGAGGGTAAACCCACTACCGATTTAAAAAATACATTTTCAATAGTTTGTACTGGTGTCGTTGCTGCCATACCCCACACCCAAGCTCCATAAGTCGCTGCTGCTTTAACTCTAGCCTGATATATATTTTTTACCGGTGTTAATGTTGTAGCCCCCAATTTTCTAGCAAAACCTTTTAAGGCAACGATACCCCTCTCCATCGCCATATTTCTACCCTCCATTAGTTTTGCCCACAATAGATCTTTGTCAAAAAGGATACCCAAATAGGGAAACGAGTTGACTATCTCGATTTTTTGTACGCCTGCACAGAAGTGCAGTACCTTTTCTTTCTTTGTGGCCCCTGCTATTAATACAAACGACTTGGATTGGTTCACTTTTAGCTTAAGAGAATCCATAAAGGAGACATATGCAGTAATCAGCCTTTGTAGCCCAATCCCTGTTCTGGTGATTAAAACTGCATCATCTGCGTAGGCCAATAGAGGTAGCATTTGGTTATCAAAAAGCGGAACCCCTAGTATCCAATGTCAATGCCTTTTCTACTCCATTTGTATATAGAGAAAAAAGAAAAGGGGCCAATACACACCCCTGTCTTACACCCCGGGAGATTCTAAAAGAACGCGTGCAATCTCCATTTTTGGTATAACGCACTGAAGCCGTTGTGTTTGCATATGATTGCCTGATAAAATCTAATATGGTAGGTTGAACCCCCATCGTCTCCATTATGGACCATAGCTTATCATGGGCCACGCAATCAAATGCTGCGCTAAGGTCCATGAAGGCCATGTACAGTTTGCCGTTCTTCATTCTGGTGTACTTTTCTATTGTCAATGCTAAGATTAGACACTGATCTACAGTCCCCCTTCCCTGCTGGAAGCCGTACTGGGCGTGTATCTTATTTTCTCTTCCCCAAACCTCTAAGCGAGAAAGGAGAAGGCGGCCCATAAGCTTTGCTGTTGTATCCAGCAGGGAGATAGGTCTGTAGTTTTTTGGTTCTGCCCTGTCCCCTTTTTTATAAATGGGTACTATCACCCCTGTGGACCACGAAGGGGGTGGAACTCCCAGTGCTATACTATTTAAAACGTTTGTTAGTAGTGAGATCCATAAGTCCGGGTTGTCCTGAAAGAGATCTATTGGGACTCCATCAGGTCCTGGGACCTTTCCCAAGCTACATGAGTCCAGCCCTGCTTTTACTTCAGTAAGTGAAAAAGATAAAGGAACTTGACTTAACTCCTGCATTGGTGCGTGACAATTTGGTGTACCTAGGTGTGAAGTAAAGATATTTTCAAAATGTAGTGCCCATGCCTCCTCCTCAATGTGTATGTCTAAAGATGGATCATTGGGAGTCTTAAAATAAGGCGCATTTACCAGCTTCCAGAACTCAAAATTTCATTTTCTCTTTTTCTCCTTGCTAATTTATATGCGGCCCGCAATGTTCCTATTTCTTCATAGTTCCTCGGCTTAGCTTTTAAAGCATGTAGCAGAGCCTTCCTAGTTTTTGTACAAACAGGGAGAAACCAGCTCCCACTTTTGCCTCTATTTGGCGCTTTTGTTTTTATTAAGGCTGATTTGATATTTCCCAAGATATTACAGAAAGCTTGAACAACTTCATCTGCTTTGGCATCTGGGTGTAAACATAGAAAGATATCCTCTTTGGTATTTTCTATCATTTTTGGGACCAGCTTAGTTTTATCAATGTGTGCCCATTGAGCTATACCCCATTTTTCCTAGCTACGATAGGTGTATCCACATTACTTCTCTGTTGTCTCTCAGGTATTGATACATTCAATTCCATTGAAACTATGGCATGGTCGCTAAAAGTTGTAAAGATAGTATCGGCCCTTACAACCTTTGCGACGAGCGGAGCCGTCAAAAGTATATAATCAATCGTGGAACCCACCCCATTTCTATGGAAAGCTTCCGGGAGTATATCTAAACTAAAGTCTGGATCCCGGGGGTTATTTCCATATTTAAAGAAGCTAATAACTTATTTAGGCCATTACCATAATCACTGTGGACAAAATGTTGTATGGGATTACCCCGCGTATCCTCGAGTCCACATACATGAGTGGTATTATGATCACAGGGATGTATGTTAAAATCATCTAGCCATATAATATTTGTGTTCTGGGACTAATTCCTGCGTACAATGTCAGATATGGCTTTCTCTAGTTCACCCACAATCGTATGCATTGTTGGGCTAAATCGGTTATTATAAAAGTTTACTAAGACCCATATCCCTTCCTGCTGTATTTCCAATACCAAAACATGAACATTTTCGTTTGGTTGTAAAATTGTTTTTACTTTTACCACTAGGTCGTTCCTAATTAAGGTAAGAATGTTGTAAGCTCTCCATATTTACCAAGATTTTGGGGGATTGCCTTTTCGAATCTTCTGTGTGCTTGTGTGAGCTGACTGTAGTCAGTCACAAGCATCAAGGTCGGAAAGGGGCGCATATCTGTTCTCCAGCCTCCAATCGATAGTCCCACTATTTCCCCAGGGTTGGCTCTCTAATGATCTTTCCTTAATTTGTAAGTCACCCAGGGATCTAAATAGTGTGGATGGTCTATAGAAAAATCCTAACGGTAAAGCAATATTGTGTGAATTTCTCATATAGACATTACCCAGGTGTTCCAGGATAAAGCCAACAGCAAGTTTGCTTTTAAAGTTTAAAACCACACAATCTCCCGTCAAATGTTTCCTAGCTGGGCCCACCCATGATACCCTACTTGCCATGATTATCTGGTTTCCAATATTCCTGCCTTTAGCCCTCACCATATCCAGGTTTTGGTTTAACCAGTAGAGGGATTTCGACATCAATTGTGTTGTTGATTCTGTTTGTCCTTCCCGCAATGGTGGAACATTCCCCAACACTAAGGCCAAGGGAGCCGCTGCTGGTGGTTAATGTAGGGTCTGTGCCTCTTTTACCTGTTTAATCACGATAGAGGTTCTTTCTATTGCCAGGCTATCCTGGTTAACCCCCCCCCCTGTCAGTGTACCATTCTGGCCTATAGGATATATATTAGAATTTGCCACTGCCTGGGTTATTGTGTCAGCCACTTCTATAACATTTCTTACACTAGGAGGCTTTGTGTTACAGGGGGCCAAGCGGCCGATTATAAGTGGGGCTACAGCGAGGAGATGTCTCCTGAATGTGTGGGAGCCAACCGACTACTCAGTGCCGCAGACGTGGTGGGTGACTCTGGGATATATGATGGCCAAGCGTGATATTGCGCAATTGTGGGGTTCCCAGAGGTCTCCGACTGTCTCGGCGTGGAAGGACAACATGGATTGGTGTATGTTTCGGGAAAAGGTGGTGTATGTTGCGAGAGGTACGCCTGGGAAATGGGTGAAAGTGTGGGGCCCCTGGAACGCCTACCGTGGGGGAATCTGTACCCCGCCGCTGATGCCTGATCCGTCACCGGCCCCATCTCCTTAGCCTGCTTGTCTTCCTGGTTCTGGGCTTGAGTTCACTTTGTCTCCGTCCCGACCTATCCCCCCCCTTGATATTCCTGTGGACCGGTAGGGTCCCCCCCAGGGGAGCACATGCTATTGTTTCTGATTGTGGGTTGCCTTGTGGACTTGTTTTCTTCGTTATTTATATAAAAATGAAACCGTTGTGTGGGGTCCGGATGGTGTGGCTGCCAACGCTTCTTTCAACTCCTGTGATCTCTCTTCTGCCGCAGCGTGTGTTCTACTGTTTGTATTCTATGCTCTTTCTGTCTGCTAGCGGCCGGCCTGAAGGTTGTAGGCCCATCTTTGTATATCTTTTGGATTCTGTAATAAACGGTTTCAAAAAAAAAAAATAAAAAAAAAAATAAGTGGGGCTACATTAGAAGTTATTGCCTCTTGATTTTCGTTTGCCTGTTGAGCCCTGTTTGCTAATCCAAGAGATGTATTTAACATCATTGTGCTACAACCAGATCCCATTCCAGGCTTAGCCTGGGGGGGCGATCTTTCTGTCACTTGTGTGCACGTTTTTAGAACTACCTCTAGTGCATGGGAGTTTTCTTTAGTATGAAATTATAAGGCAGTTAACTTTTCCTCTATCTGATTTAATTTTAGTGAGATAGGATTTAACATTGTATAACCCAATATTTCTAAACTCTGCCACATAGGTTCAGTCATAAGGGGGCAGGAAGCCAAGTCTCCTGTTGCTCCGTCGATTAGTTCCTGCTGGGCTGTTCCCAATATTACGTCCCCCTCTTGCTTATTAAGTCTCGGGGCTTTTGATGGTTTGGGTCTTTGCGAGCCCCCCACCCTTTTTCTCTTTACAGCAGTGTCAATGCTACTCTTTGGGAGTCCTTTCATTGCAGCCACCCTTGCGAGATGACAGTCAAGTCCATGTCCTGAGATTTAGGTTCTATACTGGTGGCTTCTTCCATGACCGAGTCTCTTAGCAGTGGCTCAATTAAATTATGCTTTGGCAATGTCCCTCCCAAAGATAACCTTTTCTGATTTGGGTGTTCCAGCGATAATCGGCGTTCTGTTATCTCAATCTCATGTTCCAGGACTGACGTAGCCCTTGTTAAGAAAGAGTCAAGTGTCCCCACTATACTTGTGCCCCCACGGGGATTTTGGCCCTCTCGTTTGCTCATTGTAGCTCTGAAATGTAATCAGAGGGGTGGTAAATTGGGCAATCAAGGAATAGTGATGTCTGTCTCAGGTAGCACTCACATGAAAACAATTAAAACGCTTTTACCTTTGGTCTTCTCTGGACTTTCCTGTAGTTGTTAGAGGGGGGCCCCAGCCCAGCCTCCTCCGGGCTCCGACGAGCTAGTCCCTGCGTGCGTCCCGCATCGCGAGTGAGCGCCGTGATTTTAAGCGCGACCTACGCGCTGGGGCTGCTGGACGTTGCAGTCCTCCTCCGGGTGTGGGCTCCTCCAGGCGGGCTGGCTGGAAACAAACAAGCAGGTGGCTACAGTGCACCGTGGGTGAGCGCCGTGATTTTTAGCGCGACCTACGTGCTGGGGCTACTGGACGTTGCAGTCCTCCTCCGGGTGTGGGCTCCTCGTTAAACAAAATCCACAGTGGGGCAAGGCAGTAAGCTGGGCCCAAAGAGGTCTCCATGTTTTTGGATAGCCACTGAACAACGTCTAGGTGAAGCTATTGACTTTGGGCTGAAAAGGCTGCAGCATGAAATATTTGAATCACAGGGCCAGAGATGGTTCCTCACCAGCTGGATACTTTTTGCTCCTTCACACGAACAAGATTTCTACCTTCCGACTTAGTCTCTGTTTTAGAGCTCAAATTCTTACAGCGGGGCAATATTGTGGGCTGTAGCTGATTAGGACTCCACAAGGCTAATTACCTTCTCTGTGAGGTTCTGCTAAGTTCAATTTGCTGCTGTGGAAATCCTCCAAGTAGGATCCAACCTGAATATTTTGTCCCAGGAGCAGGGCACCTTCATCGGATCAACTTGACAGGTTAACCAAAATCCTCTAGAGGCTGGAGATCTTTGAAACCAATAGTTTCTAAGTCACAGCTTTCAGGAAATGATAGGGGGGGCACACTTTGACACTTGCCAAGGGTCTAGGACTATTGGAACAGCATTTGTGGGTCAAGACTCACTCCAGCAGAGACCAGCATCAGGTTACACAAATGGTATACAAAAAGATGATGGATGGAATGCTTGAATAATCTCACCCACTGATAATTGCTCGAGCTGCATCCCAATCTATTGTTATTTTGCACACCATGCCACCTTAGATTGGACCCAGCTATATGCAAATCAGTCTTGACCCTGCTCCAGTGGAAACAGTCCTGCCTCAAGTGCCAAACCAGGTCCTCCCTGAACTGGGACACAAGCAACCCAGGATCAGTCTTGCCCTGCTCAGGGCTCATCAGCATTGTATAACTTGGTTTCAGTGACACAGTGTGCAAAGGACCCACATCTTGGCATACCCATCCCACTAAGAGTGACACAAAATGTGTATAAAAAAGTAATGGATACAATGCTTGAATCAATCTTAGCGACTGGTAATTACTCGGGTCCCATCCCAATCAATTTTTATTTTGCCATGCCACCTCAGTTTGGACCCAACTATATACAAATCAGTCTTGACCCTGATGCAGTGGGAACAGTCTAGTCTAAACTGCCAAGCCAGGTTTTCCCTGAACCGGGAAACAACCAACCCAGGACCGGTTTTGCCCAACTTAGGGCTCATTAGCGAGGTATAGCTTGGTTCCAGTGACACAGTGTGCACCGGACCCATGTCTCGGCACTCCAATTCTACTACGGTGACACAAAATTAATACAAAAAGTGATGGATGGAATGCTTGAATTAATCGCAACCACTGTAAATTACTTGAGGCCGCATCCCAATCCATTGCTATATTGTGCACCTTTCCACCTCAGTTTGAACCCAGCAATATGCAATTCATTCTTTACCCTGCTCCAATGGGAACGGCTGAACTCGAACTGCCTAGCCAGGTTTTCGCCCTGACCCGGAACACAAGCAACCCAGAATTGGTTTTATCCTACTTAGGGCTCATCACCTGGTCTAGTTAAGTTCCAGTGAAACAGTGTGCATGGGGCCCCTCATCTGGGCTGTACCTGGCAGATGAGCCCATAATAAGGGCAAAACTTGTCCTGGGTTGCTTGTGTTCGGGTTCAGAGAGGACATAACTTGGCAGTGCGGGCTAGACTGTTCCCATTGGAGCAGGGTCAATGCTGATTTGCAAGTGGCTGAGTCCAAACTGAGGTGGCATGGTGAGAGAACAATTATAGATTGGGATGTGATCACCAGTGGCTGAGCTTAATTCAAGCATTCCATCCATCACTTTGTTTGTTGATGCCCTAAGTGTGACGTGTATACCAGATGTGGGTCCCATAATCACTGTGCCACTGGAATGAAGCTATACCGGTCCAGGGTTAATGTGTGTTCCAGT
Organism: Triturus cristatus; assembly: GCF_964204655.1. Lineage (NCBI taxonomy): Eukaryota > Metazoa > Chordata > Amphibia > Caudata > Salamandridae > Triturus > Triturus cristatus. The sequence continues at coordinate 526,245,809 of NC_140589.1, read as the reverse complement.
TCAAGGAGTACTCTTATGCTCTTTTACAGGTCCAGAAAGTGTTCTCAGGAGATACTGGGGCTGTTGCATTTATGCCTGGTACAAGCTTGTGAGTAGGGGAAACTCCTGGCAACTCCATAATCAATGGGGTGAATGTCCCAAGGAGTACCCATACCTAGCTTTACAGTATTTCTTGTGTGTCCTACTGCAAACAATCCCAAGATGTCCATTTCTACCTAAAACCAATGTAGAAAAACCTTTTTTCTCCTGTACAACACTCATGTGCCCAATATAGAGCCAACGAAACAGAACTCCTCCCAACACCCAAAGCCATTGTCTCATCTGTGGGAACAAGTTTGCCCCTCATTGAAGGAGCTTTTCTTCTTCTGGATGACAGCATAAACTCACACAACTGGGTCCATTGAGGCTTCAGGGTGGGAAAAGGTAACTCTCTAAAAGTACCCTTTTCAAAGTAGTCGTTACAAACCAGACTCCACCAATGAATTGGGCTTTTAATAAATATTTTAAAAAGACAAAAAATAAACTCTGTAGCTGTTTCCTAAAAAGAGAGAACAACATTAAATGCACTATTGTATCCCAATGTTTTCCTGTGGGAAAGATAACCCTGCTACAGTGAAAATAGCTTTTCACTGCCAGGACATATTTGACATTAAACTTCTATAGATCCTACTGTTAAATACCATGAACCCTGACCTATGGGCAGTAAGACCTACTTAGGGGTAACAATACTTAAAAGGAAGTTTTATAGCTACCAAAAAAGGTTTTCTTTTCAGGTCATATTTTCAGTTTAAACCTACACAGTCAAGTTGTACATGGCAGTGCTGCAATCATGTTTAGACTGTCACTGTATTGGATTGCACAATTGGTGCTTCAGTACAATTGTGACATTTATCCTACAGGCCCAGGAAACACATTGTAACATATACTAGGGACTTATAGCTACATTTAATATGCGAGTTAGTGGTATGGCAATCAGGGGTATGCTAGTTTTATCATAGTGGAAGGAGAGCACAGGCATTGTACCAATGGTTAGCAGGGGTAAACTACACAAAGTTCCTCAGCTGTGCATGTTGCTATACGACTAGCTGCATCCTTTAGTTTCCAGTTGTGTCAAAACTCTTAAACTATAATTTATGCGAACCTCAATTCCAAACCAGGATGTCACATTTGTTTAATATAGCACCGATTTTCTTTTTCTTATTTACATCCTTTTGCATGAGAATATAAGAAAGGAAGAAATCTGCCAACAATTAGTGGTTACTTAATAGGCAAATTGTGATTCATTTCAGCAGTGTGACTCAAATGGAGAAAGTGAGTAAATAGTGCATTTCTGGGCCATGTTTATTCTGAAAACAGTTTGCAATCTTTTTATTGAATTGTATTATGTTGCTTAACATTGTTTAAGATTTGCTAATGGCTTGAGGTCATAAAATAGAATAGACTGATTGAGATATCATTAAATGTTTTAAAGGAAAGAACACTATCTTTGGAAGATATGTGGGTCTTACTTGTTCAGATGCCACTGACAGAATGTGTTTTTCATTAGTTGAGCAGTTTTTAAAAATGATTTCTCTTCAGACGAATGGTCTTCAAAAAACTACAATTGAACACATTGCTTTGAATGGAGTACTATATAATAGAGGGATATAGCACACTCAGTGGCAGATGTACTACTTTTTGCAATAAAAGTTTCTGTGCTGAATTGTGTGTAAGAGTTTTGATAGTAGAAAGCTTTTACTAATGCCTGTGTAGAAGAGGCACTGATTTCTGGCATAATGTTCAGTCTACCTTTTTTTAGTAAATAGAACTTTATGCCAGAATTCATGGGTGTTTACATGGGAATGCCCATGTGCCACCAACGTAATGTCCCCTTAAATAGCGCAAAGTAGCACCAAGTAATACTGTGTGTTATTTTAGGGCTTCTTTTCAAAGCAGAACAGGATTTGCTCTGGAAAGTTGATCCAAAAATGACCCATTGTGTCAGTGCGCCGGTTTGTGTCACTTTTGTGACTCAAGCCCAGCTCAAAGTGTTAGTTAGTAAATCTTCCCCCTAGTCTTCTTTTTACTGAGGACAGCAGCAGTGATGGATTATAAATATACAATTATCATAATTGGAACAAAATAATATACGTGTACTAAAGCAACTGAGGTACAGAAAGTGTGGATATCATTGTTTAAAAAAAAATACTTGTAAATTGATTTCCATACTACATAAAGTGGGATTAACATCAAGTTAGAATTCCTTTTAAACAGTAAAACGCTCTTGATCAAATCAGTAATCATGCTTTTTGGTTTGAATACTGCTTTCTTGAGATGAAATTCTTTTGGAATAAAGATATGTGAAGTTCCAAAATTGTTCTCTTGCAAACCCCCTGTAATTCTCACAAAAGCTACTAACAGTGGTAGTTTTCTGTATGAGGCTTGTCAAGATAAATTCTGAAATTTCGTTCACCTATTAACTTCTTTTGAGCAACAAAGGCTTGCCAATCCTCCAGTAATGAGAAAAATAGCTTTACATTTAACCACACATCCTTAATTTAACACCAAAAACACATAAACATAAGCTTATGAGAATAGGGAATTCAGCAAATTTTAATGCAATTCACCAACTACTTTTTGTAGCATGTAAAGTAATACTGTAGTAGTACTACTCATTTCCTACAAAATAATATTCACAAACCTGTAACCAGAGACCTCCACCTCATTCTGTTATATATTTTCTGTGCTCTTATCTACGCTCAGGTGCCAAGATTGCTGGACACTTAGATGTACATTCGAGTATTAAAATTGTGAGTACCAAGTGGTGGTGGCTGTAAAATGGTAAAAACTTGCTACTAAATGGGAGAATTTTACAGAAAGTTTAGAAAAGGTTTAGGGAGGGATATGCCAATACAAACACACCCACAAATGAATATACCTATTGCTATTCCTAAATTTCACCTGTAAAGCTGCTACAACCCTAAAACCTTAAAGCTGTCAAAACAGGCTGAAATGTACTTTTGCCCAGCTTCAGAGTAAGTCAAGCAACACACATGGCCACTCACAGGTATTGCAACACACACCCAAAGAACCTAATGGGCTCAGGGAAATAAAATAACACCCCATTGGAACTATTCTTCAATTGATTTTTTATAATATCTTTACTCAATTTCAATTTAAAAATGCAGCATATTAATTGCATGCATCTAATGGCATTTCCCAAGTTATTACAAATTGTATCTGGTGCATATAGGTGCAAAAGTATTAATAACAACAACAAAAAAACTTTCAGAGGCACTTTTACTATTAATTCATGCAATGTGGGACTGTCAGGGAACTTGCTGGACTGTGTGAAAGGGCTAGAGAAGAAATGCTCCATATTTCTAAATACATGGTGCATTTCTGCTCTCTCCTTTCACTGGCGCACAGTGTGTTGCCTAGTGCCAATTCAGGCACCCTTGCATCACAGTGGTGGGAGTTTGGCACTAGTCTCTGCTGCCCTTCGGGTTCCCTGATACAAAACTCCTTCCTTCCAGGCACCCCACTCCATCTGTAACTCCTCCTACTCGCAATCACCTCAAACAGGTTAAATGGCCAATCCAGACCCTCATGCCATTCACCAGCCACTGTGTCTACTTCTCCTCGCCTCCTTGGTGGGCCAGTTGCTCTTTCAGCACATCTGAGGCCTCTCTTCTGCAGCCAAGCCCACCAGATTGTCCACATTCCCGGCACAAAGGCTGTGCTGGGTCCCAGGAGAGGTGAAAGTGGGTGCAAAATCCACATCGGCAAGGCTCCTCTGCACCGTCTCTACCTTCAATACAGTATCCACTTTGCTTATTTTCAGTGGATTATGGGTGCTTTGTTTAAAGAGACGAGCTAGTCTGCTACCTCTGTCTTGGCTGCCTCAGCCATGCCTCTATGTTACATTAATCAAACAATTTAAACAATTACATTAAATGAATATCTGTATGTGTATATATATATATATATATATATATATATATATATATATATATATATATATATATATATATATATGTATATATATGTATATATACATACATATATTCATTTAATTTAATTGTTTATATTGTATATATATATATATATATATATATATATACTCACTGAAAAAAACCATAGGTTTCAGGGACGTTATAGTTACAAATTAGCATTTAAAAAACCTTTGAAATTCACAGAAAAAAACAAGGGTTTCAGGGACGTTATAGTTAGTTGCACATTTCACTCGTACAAAACCATAGAAATTTGGCCGTTATAGTTAGTTGAGCTAAGTATAACTTGCGCCCCATCAATGCACTGCTGATGACGTCACATATTACATCATTCATGACATGGTCAGTGACATCACTGATGACATCACTGATGACAGCTCAAATGACATCACTGATGACATCACTGATGACATCATCCAGTGACTGTGTGTTTCTGTAAAGTTTAAATATGTTTTATAAATATATTGGCCAATGTATATTGAAGAATGAGTGGGTGTATAAGTGTGTGGATGGAGGATTTAGTAGGTGTGTGACTGACTGTATAAGTGAATGATTAAATGTGTCTTTCTGAATTCATGGGTTAGTGACTAAACTGTGTGAATGTCTGTATCAGTCTGTCTATTTCTGTGTAAGCTGCTGCATTGGTTGATGAGTAGCTACATGAGTGTCTATATGGGTTATTGATTGGTTGCCTGAGTATTTGTATGGGTGCCTGAGTGTGTGTGAGGGTGGGTGGGAGGTGTGTGACTTTGTGCATAGATCTGTGAGTTCTTTATTCACCGGGTGTATGGGTTATTGGTTTAACCCTTTTACTTTCAGAATGACAGACCTATTGGCCTGGTAGTCATGATTGACAGCATTTAGAATCGCTAAAAAAATAACCCAATTTTCGTTTTTATTCACATTTTAAAAAGTAAATACAAAGAGAAGAATAAATAGTTTTCTCACTGTATTTATCTGTAAAAATCAATAAAAACAGAAAACAGGAAGCCCTACTTATAATTTAACAATGTTTACAAATTAATTAGCAGTAATTAACATATAAGTGTAGTAAAAGTGTGACGCAGCACCTATAATACCTGACTTCGAACAACAGGGTTCTCAGTTCGATTCCCGGCTCGAGCAGCATGTTAGCCCACCACTATCTCGCTGTGGGCAACACCTTGCTTTATCTTCCCAATGCCCCCGAGCGCCGGCACACCTTTCCGGGGGTAGCTGTACGCTTTACAAATGCTGGGATTGTTTTAATTTAACAGCATAGGGATGACAAATATTAGCGCGTATTTTTTTTTATTCTATTGTGAACGATATTTTTTTAATGTCTTCTATTTAGATGTTTTTAATCATGTGAATGCGAATGACACAGCTTGCCGGGTAACAGTTTTTAAACTCTCCAACGTATGTACATATTAAGGACCTTATACGTGTTACGATGGAAATCGAAACCTTTACAGCTTCACATTTTGTAACTTTTCCCAACACGTGCACAAGTTAAACAGTTAAAACGTGAGCACGTGTAAACTATAAAACGTGACATCTAAATAGGTGGAGCCGCATCTTCTTCCATAGACTACTCAATAACCAAAAAGTATATAAACCACACCCGTTGTTCGATTAGTTTCGTTTTCGCGAGTTATTTATCCGTGTCCACTCTGGGATGCAGGTTCCCTTTTCTATTGTCGGATTCTTGTTTTGCGGCAACAAAACATATTCCGGAGTTGTACGTTTTTTGATTATGGCATAGTAGATATTTATAATACGTAGCTATTTGTCAATATTTAAACATTTATATCTAGAAAAAAGTGTTATTGCATGTTTTTGCCTTTTTTTCTGTAACGTCAGCAGCTTGTTTTCAGAAACAGACAGATTGCAGCAAACATTGCTCCTTTTCTGGCTCCTTTCAGCTTATATATTGTGACTTTCCATATTATAATATTGACACTGTACTTCACTTCAGAGGTGTTGGGGATCCATCAGCGCAAACCCTAAAGATTTATAATTAACGTCACCAGCTTCCAGTTGTTAGTCTGTTTCCCCTGGAGATCATATACTGTCAATATGTATGTTATAATATGAACAGTCATGGTGATCTCAGAGGAGTTCATGACCCATCGGCGAAAAAGAGTAAAGATATATAAGCAACGTCACCAGCTTCCGGTTTTTAGTCTGTTCCCCCCCTTTGATCATATACTGTGAATATGTATATTATAATTTTAACAGTCATAATGATCTCAGAGGAGTTTATGGCCTGTCTCCATGAAGATCAAACATTTCGAAGTCCCGGAGAAAAGAAGCTCTGAAAATATTCACTGCTCGAAAGTATTTCGTTATTGATCTTCTCTCGTATTCATAACTTTATTTTCCTTTTCTTTTTACTGTAACAATGGTGTCACTCGTTATATTGTAATAGACTGTCATATTGTTACAAAATAGGAATTGGAGATTTGTCAGCGCCATCTGAAATACAGCTTATTAAGCTTTAAAACATAGTTGATCAGATATTTATTTTTTCAGTGAGCATATTTTACAAAATTGCAGTCTAAACAAATATAGCTTTCAAACATACTTTCTTACTTCAAACATTTGATAAACCCTACATTTCTGAATGTTATTTTCTAATTTCTATTTTTCTCAGTTGTGGTTCCTATTCACCTTCTCCCTATAGAAAATATACGACCAGTACTGTATATTATAATAGTACTATCCTATATATTCTTGAATGAGTACGTGATTTGTTAGCGGAACAGTGTGCAACCTCTAAGCACTACGGTAGAATGTTCCCAAATTTTACAAAATAAAAACTTGAAACATGATAATGCATACATGTCTATGTAATATGAAGTCATTTGTGATAAACTGTTTTTTACTTATTCTTCTGACCTCAGATGATGTAGTGCGGGAGTGTTTGTTGTAGCACTTCTTTTCTACTTTATCTAAAAGTAACTGATGCCCTCTTATATTATCAAAAATATGGGGCAACGCTTTTACAAACTATAGCAGAAGAAAGGAGGGTGTGGCCATGCTTAAGTGCAATTTTATGAAATTCCGTTTTTATTTGTCACCCCTTTAATATATACAGCGTCAGTATCCGAAGAAAGTTAATTTGTGTATTCCCTCCCTCCCCCTCCTCCTCCCCCTGTGACTCTTTGATTTAAGTGATGTAGCTATGTAACCTGTAACTCGCTGTAATTCATGTAAAGTGCTCTGATACCTCCGGGTCTAGTAGCGCTATATAAAACTCTTAAAATAAATAAATAAATAAATACAATACATTTGTAATTGCTAAATAAAAACTGTTTGAAACCTAAACTGAAATTTTTGCTCCACAACCACACCACCCCATCAGAAAAGTAAACACCACATTATAAGTAAATAGTGCTCCTGGGAAGTATCCCACCCGCAAACTCAGTAAAAAGAAGACGGCAACACACTCTGTTATTTTTCCACCATGATTTGCACACCCTACAGCAATTATATAAATGGTCCTTAAAATATATCAAAAACAATTTTTACCTGCACAATCCCTCTCCACCACCTTGTGACCAATGTACAGAGTTAATAGTGTTCCTATCCTCCCCTCTACTACTTTGTTTTCCCGTACTCCTTTGAGAGTGCGTCACAAAATGGCTGACAACAGTGAACAGTTCCCACACAATAAGGAGCAAACTTGTACTCGGAACACTTTAGCCAATAAAATGTCCATGTTGTTCCACAGAGGAGGAAGGAATGGCTGCCAACACTTCTACTTTTAATGCTTCACAGGCAATGAACATTAAGCTTGGGAAGGTCCCGCTTGGAACACGTTATCCAATGAGATGTCCCTAATTCTCGGCGGAGGGGGAAGGTATCGCTGACAACCCTTCTACTTTCAATGGTTTACAGCCAATCAACATTAAGCTTGGGAAAGTCCTCCTTGGAACACGTCAGCCAATGAGATGTCCCTCCTATTCCGCGGAGGGGAAGTGAATGGCTGCCAACACTTCTACTTTCAATAGTTCGCAACCAATCAACATTAAGCTCTGGAAGCACCTCCTTACAGCATGTGAGGCAATTAGATGTCCTTGCTACTCTGCGGAGGGGAAGTGAATGGCAGGAAACACTTTTACTTTCGATGGTTCGCAGCCAATGAACATTAAGCTTGTTGTTAGAACACCACAGCCAAATACAGAACACACCCTCAATCAATCACTAAATCAATCATAGCATTTGGAAAGCGCACTACATACCCGTGAGGGTCTCAAGGGGCTAGGGAGGGATGCTGCTACTGTTCGAAGAGCCAGGTCTTGAGGAGTCTCCTGAAGGTTAGGAGGTCTTCGGTCTGACGTAGGTGGATGGGGACGGTGTTCCAAGTCTTGGCGGCGAGGTGGGAGAATGATCTGCTGCCGGCGGTCACTCTTTGGAAGCGGGGGATGGTAGTGAGGGCGGGGTCTGCGGATCGGAGCTGTTGGGCGGGGTTGTAGAGGCTGAGTTGGCTGTTGAGGTACGCTGGTCCGGTGTCGTGGAGTGCTTTGTGTGCGTGGGTGAGGAGCTTGAAGGTTATCTCTTGTTGATGGGGAGCCAGTGCAGGTGTTTCAGGTGGGGTGATGTGGCTGCGGCGGGGGACATCAAGGATCAGGCGTGCGGAGGCGTTCTGGATGCGTTGGAGTCGTTTCAGGAGTTTGGCCGGGGCTCCTGCATAGAGTGCATTGCCGTAGTGCAGTCTGCTGCTGACGAGGGCCTGGGTGACCGTCCTTCTAGTTTCGGTGGGGATCCACTTGAAGATCCTGCGAAGCATGCGAAGGGTGTTGAAGCAGGAGGAGGAGACGGCGTTGACCTGCTTTGTCATGGAGAGTGTGGAGTCGAGGATGACCCCCAGATTTTGTGCATGGTTGGTGGGTGTAGGGGGTGCTCCTACTGACATCGGCCACCAGGAGTCGTCCCAGGCCGAGGGGGTGGAAGCGAGGATGAGGACCTCTGTCTTGTCCGAGTTCAGCTTCACACGGCTGTTGCTCATCAAGTCGGCGATGGCCTTCATACCCTGGTGGAGGTTGGTTTTGGCAGTGTGGGGGTCCTTGGTGAGCGAGAGGATCAGCTGGGTGTCGTCGGCATAGGAGATAATGTTGAGGTCGTGCTGTCGGGCGACGTGGGCGAGTGGTGCCATGTAGACGTTGAACAGCGTTGGGCTGAGGGATGAGCCTTGGGGTACGCCGCAGATGATCTAGGTGGCTTCGGAGCAGAAGGGGGGAGGTGGACGCTCTGGGTTCTCCCTGAGAGGAAGGAGGTAGTCCAGTCCAGGTCCTTCTCTTGGATTCCGGCGTCGTGGAGGCATGCTCTTAGTGTGCGGTGGCAGACTGTGTTGAATGCAGCTGACACATCCAGGAGGATGAGGGCCACGGTTTCTCCGTTGTCGAGCAGGATCCTGATGTCGTCGGTGGCAGCGATGAGGGCAGTTTCGGTGCTGTGGTTGCTGCGGAACCCGGACTGTGACGGATCCAGGATGTTGTTCTCTTCGAGGAAGCTGGTCAGTTGTTTGTTGACGGCCTTTTTTTTTAATGAATATTTTTATTGAGAAATTCAAACATAAAGCAACGTACATTGGCATTGTGTACATCAGCATAACAACCAATCGAGTGTGCAACAAGATTCCGAAAGCATCTTCACAAAGTACTGGTACAATAGCGGCATCAGGTAGTAACACAGCCATCAATATTCAAACGAGAGATAAGCCATATAATCTTAGTCACTCAATTCAGATTCCGAGGTTTCATGCGGGGGTTCACATATGTTTCCTCTGTATGCATTCCACCCTCCCCATACCTGGGTCCACTTTTGGGGGCAGCCTCTGTGAATGTACACTGTTTTTTCAACAACCATTATGGAGTCCATGTCTCGGGACCATTGGGCGAGGGTAGGTGTCTGCCGAGAACCCCATCCCTGGGCTATTTTGCGCTTCGCCAACAGGAGTCCCAGTGTCACCCAGAGTTGCGCCACTCGGCTAAGGTCTGTAGGCTCCCAGATGTTGAGGAGACACCTCCTTGGTTCCGGAAGCGTCGGAACTTTAGTCACCTGGGAGAGTGTGCACATTATCGCCTTCCAGTATTGGGCTATTGCAGGGCACTCCCAGAGGGTATGAAAAAGAGTACCTTCCATACCACACTGCCTGAGACATAGCGGGGAATCAGCCCGTTTAAGTTTAAATAAGAGTGTGCGGGTGTAGTACGTGCGGTGTAGAATTTTTAGTTGTACCAGCCTCAATTTGGACAATATTCCCACCTCCTTAGGGGAGGAAAGCGCCGCCTGCCAGTCCGTCTCGTCAAAATCCCCCAGCTCTGTCTCCCATCTAGCCTTAAGGGCAGAAAATGGGTCCGGTTGGTTGTTTATCATCTTCCGGTATGTCAGGGATGTCGCTCTCTTAGTCAGATGTTCCGTGAGGAGTCGGTCTTCCAATGGCGAAGACTCCGCCAGCCGGGACCCGGGCGGGACCGCCGCCCGGAGTGCGTGTCGGATTTGTAGGTATCGGAATCGTTCAGTGTCGGCCAGGTCATAGTCCGCTTGTAATTGGGCAAATGTGACAAGGTCACCTTTTTTCCAGAGGTCGCCGACCCTTGATATGCCAATCAGATCCCACTGTAGGAACCCCTTAGTGGTGCGCAGCACCCCCAACTGTTTCGCTTCCCACAAAGGCGTGGCCTGGGTTATCTTCACGGCCCAACCAAGTGCCCGCTGCGCCTCAAACCATATCTGGAGAGTATATGCCGTGGGTCCCATGGGGCAGCGGCCCCTCGTATGGTTGTAGAGCGCTCCCATGACCCCCCCGGCCCCTAGCAGTTGTCGATCCATACGGTACGCCGGGTCATCCCCAGGCGCATGAAGCCACTGATTTATTACCATAAGCTGAGATGCCCAATAGTATAGCTTTATGTCAGGGAGGGCGATACCCCCGTCGTACCAGCCTCTGGTCAGCTTATGGAGCGCTATCCGTGGTGCCTTATCTTCCCACAATAGGCTGGTCACCTCCGCGTTTATGGCAGTGAAATACGTAGGTGCGACCGGGAAGGGTGTGTTTTGAAGCAGGTAAAGAAATCTAGGGAGAGCCATCATTTTAAAGAGGGCGGCCCGTCCCAGTAGTGTCAGGGGTAGAGAACGCCAGTGTTTGACGTCGCTACGAAACCGAATCAGGGGCTTCGCCAGGTTTTCGGCGACAAATTTTGCCCTGTCTGCTGTCACATAAATGCCTAATTATTTGAATCCGTCCTCCACCACCCGGATTTCACACCCCCTCGGGAGCCGCGGCGGGGAGCCCTGAAGCATATACATATAGGACTTTTCCCAGTTTATCTTATAGCCGGACACCCTCCCGTATGATGCACAGATGTCCAGGAGACAGTTTATCGAGCGCCCCGGCGCGGCTAGGTACAGCAGGACGTCATCAGCATACAGGGAGATGCGGTCCTCCCATCCCATTGTCCACTTTAGACCCCGGATCACTGGGTCCTGCCGCACCCAGGCCGCGAGGGGCTCCAAAGCCAGAGCAAATAGGAGCGGGGAAAGGGGGCAACCCTGTCGCGTCCCCCGCTCCAACGGAAAGGGGTCCGAGATATGCCCATTTACGACAACCTGTGCCAGCGGCTCGGTATACAGAAGCTTGATCCATGCGCACAGCTTGGGGCCAAAGCCCACGTGGCGAAGAAAGGCAAAGAGGAATGGCCACTCCACCAGGTCGAATGCCATCCGAGCGTCCAGCGAGAGGATGGCCGCATCCTCCTCTATCGATGAGCAGCGCGTGAGGACCCCGTGCAACCGCCGTATATTCAGGGCGGTATTGTGGTTAGGCATAAACCCGGACTGGTCCGGGTGTATCAAGGCCGTAAGGTGGGGCTGAAACCTTGTCGCCAAGACCTTTGCCAGAATCTTTGCCTCGGCGTTCAGCAAAGAGATTGGGCGATAGGAGGTGCATTCGTGCGATCGTTTGTTAGGCTTGGGTATAGCCACTATGGTGGCCATTCTCTGGTCCTGGGGTAAAATCCCTGTCGACAGACTGTCCGCATACATAGCCAAAAGGTGCGGGACGATGTGAGTAGCAGTTTTCTTATAGAATTCCACCGGGATTCCATTGGGCCCCGGCGCCTTCCCAGTGCGAAGGGCAGCTATTGCGAGCGTGAGCTCGTCCGCAGTCAGGTCTGCCTCTAGGGCTGCCACCTCGGACTGGGCCAACACCGGCATAGCAATGTCCTTAAGGAAAGCCAGATTGTCCTCAACAGTGGACGAGGCCTCCGGTGTGTAAATCTTTTTGTAGTGGGCCGACAGGGCCTCCGCGATTTGCCGCGGCTCCGATGTGAATTCTCCCGTGTCCAACTGGATCCGCGCCACCCACCTCGCCGCACGCTCCCCCTTCTCGAGCCAGGCTAACAGTCTACCCGCCTTATCCCCTAGTTCGTAGATCGTATGCTGCGTTGTGACCTGTCTAGCTCGCGCCGCCTCCCAAAGATAGGACTTATATTCTTGCTGCGCCATGAGTACTCTATGTGTGGTGTCGTCATCCGTATGTGCGGCATGGTCGGCCTCTGCCTCAGTCACCCCCTGTTCAAGCTGGAGTACCGGTAACCGTTGGGTTTTCTTATGGTCACCTACCATCGAAATCGCCTGTCCGCGAAGGACTGTTTTGTACGCCTCCCAGAACGTCGTCGGACTTGTCACCGAGTCCTTGTTTTTTGCAAAATACTGTTTGGTTGTCACCTGAAGGACTTTACTAATTTTAGGTACTTTGAGATAGCCTCGGTGAATTGGGAATACCCTACGTCTCCGTGGGGCGAAGGTTGCAAATGTAAGGAGTACTGGAGAATGGTCTGAAATGCCTCTGGGTAAGTGCGCGACCTCCGTCATTCCCCTCAACCCTGTGGTTGGTGCAAAAATGTAGTCTATGCGAGAAAGAGTGTTGTGGGCCCCCAAGTGAAATGTGTATTGCCTCTCCTCCGGACAGCGCGTCCTCCAGGTGTCTATGAGGCCGAGTGCCTCCAAAAATTCACGCAATTTGGGAGTGGCACTGCCGTGGTCTCTGGAGGACGACCTATCCAGTGACGGATCCATCGTCGCATTGAAGTCCCCACCCATGATTAGCTCCCCATGTGGTAACGACAGCAGGAACTCTCCCAATGCCCGGAAAGTATCCTGATGGAGTGTCGGGGGGATGTATAACGTCACTAAGTTATATATTTTCCCTTCCCATTGGCAGTTCAGTGCCGCGAAGCGACCCTGGTCTTCTCTACGGGAGTCAGCAATGATCAGGGGGAAGCGCTTTTTAACTAGTATGCCCACACCGCGGGAACCTGACGTGAATTCAGAGTGTACCGCCATTTTAAACCCCCATCTGTCCAGTGCCTTCGTAGTCGTGCCCACCAAGTGCGTTTCCTGCAAGAGTGCCACCGCCGGCCCCTTGCGCTTGAGGTATTGTAGGACCAGCCCCCGTTTAATTTTATCTCCCAATCCATTCACATTCCAGGACAATATGCTGAACAAGGGGCTGGATTGTTGCGCATTCCCCACAGTGGAGCTAGCGGTGGCCTCGGAGGTGGATTTTTGCGTTTCCCCGGTCATGTAGGGTAGTAGAAAATTGGCAGAACCTGTACACCCCTCCCCCGGTCTATGACAGGCCTAGCTTGCAGAAACCGCCAATGTGTAGTTGCAAAACTTATAACATAACACAAACCAACTTTTCCGTGATATCCCCGGCCCCCCACCCCCGCCCTGCCTCCCTGCCCAGCGGATGTTGACGGCCTTTTTGATGACCTTCGCCAGGAACAGGAGCAGAGAGATGGGCCGGAAGTTCTTGAGGTCCTTGGGGTTTGCCTTGGGTTTCTTTAGCAAGGTGTTGATCTCTGCGTGCTTCCAGCTCTCCAGGAAGGTCGCTGTCTTGAAGGAGATATTGATGGTTTTCCGGAGGTTGGGTGCGATGATGCTGCTGGCTTCATGATCTTGATGGTGTTGTCGTGGTTGATGTTGGTCCAGGTGAGCAGGCGGTTGGTGCAGGTGGTGGTTGTGGGGGCAGGGGTGTCAGTGGTTGCCGGGGTGGTGATGGCGTCGAAGCTGTCATGGATGTCTGCGATTTTGCGATGGAAGAAGGTGGCCAGCGAGTCACACAGGCCTTGTGACGGTGGGATTTCGTTGGTGTTGGAGCTGGGGTTGGAGAGTTCCTTCACGATGCTGAAGAGCTCTTTGCTGTTGTGTGCGTTGTTGTCTCTGCGGTCTCTGAAGGCGGTCCGTTTGGCAGTTAGTGGTGTTGGCGGGTGGCGTTCCTTTGGGCTGAGTAGCTTTCTGGTGCTCTTTCGCGGGCCAGTTTTTTTCTAGTTTTCGGCAGGTTCTCTTGCTGGTGTGGCGTGGGTGTTGGGGGGCTTCTTGAGCGGGGCGAGGGTGTTGGCGTAGTCGTTGATCCATTGTCTGATGCTGTGGGCTGTGGCGTCTGGGTCGGTCGGGTCCACGGGTGGGCTCTGGGCGAGAATGGCGGTTAGCTGTTCCTCGTTGATCTTGCCCCAGCTGCGACGAGGCATATGCTGGATGTGGTGGTGTGTGGTGGGTTTCCGGAAGGTGAAGTGGATGCATCGGTGGTTGGTCCCATGGAGTTCGGTGGTGCGGTCAAAGAAGACGTGAGTGCTCGCTGAGAAGATGGGGTCAAGCATGTGGCCGGCGGAGTGAGTGGGTGTTGTGACGAGTTGTCTGAGTCCGAGGTTGTCGATCAGGGTGGAGGAGTTGGCGTCGTTGTTGTTCTCGAGGTGGAAGTTCAGGTCCCCGAGGAGGATGTAGTCCGTAAAGGCGAGGGCATGTGTGCTGATGAAGTCGGTGAAGGAGTCGCTGAACTGCGGTCAGGGTCCGGGGGGGTCTGTAGATGAGGGTGCCTCTGAGGGTGGTGTTGGGGTCTGTGTGGATCTGCAAGTACAGGTGTTCAGCGGTGTTGAGGGTGTCGTTGGCATGTGTCGAGATTTTGAGAGTGTTCCTGTGGACGATGGCAATTCCTCCTCCTATTCCTTTGACCCGGTCCTTGCGGGTGATCTTGTAGCCTTCCGGGATGGCTATGGCGATGTCAGGTGCCGAGGAAGGGGTCAGCCAGGTCTCCGTCAGGAAGGCGACATCTGGGGCGTTGGTGTCGAGTAGGTCCCAGAGTTTGACGGAGTGTTTGCGGGTCGAGTGGGTGTTGAGCAGGATACATATGAGGAAGTTGGGTTCCTTGTTGGGCGGGTTGGCGAGCTGGATGCTGGTGAAGCTGCAGTTCCGGCAGGAGAAGGGTCCTTGGGTGCGTTTCGGGGCGGCCTGGCAGCAGGTGCAAGATCGTCCGGTGTTGAGTGCATGGAGAGTGCTAGAGTAGTAGCGGAGGTGGGCATCGTGGTGTGTGTGGGGGCCAGGGGTCCTGGTGCTGGGCACGGTCCAGGCACGGACGGGCACAGACTGGCTATCCTTAGGCATGCCTTTGGCATGCCAGCGGCGCACCCGCTGCAGGCGTCCACTGCACGGCCACTGCACGGCATCCATATTAGTGGCTGTGGGAGGGAGGAGCAGCTGGGAGGTGAGAGCGGGGTGGCGAATGGGTTTGGAGGGGGGCAGGGCCTCAGGGGACACAGCAACAGGAAACTTGAGGGGGGGAGTGGGTGGGGTCTCAGAAGGCAAAAAAGGAACAACAAGAGAAGGGGGCACAAGGGAGAAAACGGACACAAAAAACCAACAGTGGGGGCACAGAGATATAGGCAGAAGCAATGCGAGGCAGGCAGTACAGAGGCAGAAACGAAGTAAAAGCAAAGAGCAGGCGGGATACCGGTCAATGGGCTGCAGCAGCAGCGGTGCTCAAGTCACACAGGGGACTGCGTGGCGGTGAGGGGAGCGACCTGCCTGGTGACAGGGTCAAGGGTCGCTCTCTCTACGGCTGCGTGGCCTCCAAATGAGGGGCTCTGGGAGGGAGGAGAAGCTGGGAGGCGGGGTGGCAAATGGGTTTGGAGGGGGCGGGCCGCAGGGGATGCAGCGGCAGAAAACTTGAGGGGGGCAGTGGGTGGGGGTCACAGAAGGCAAAAGGGACAACAAGAGAAGGGGGCACAAGGGAAAAAACGGACACAAAAAACCAACAGTGGGGGCACAGAGAAATAGGCAGAAGCAATATGAAGCAGGCAGTACAGAGGCAAAAACGAAGTAAAAGCAAAGAGCAGGCGGGATACCGGTCAACGGGCGGCAGCAGCAGCGGTGCTCAAGTCACACAGGGGTCTGCGTGGTGGTGAGGGGAGTGACCTGCCTGGTGGCAGGGTCAAGGGTCACTCTTTCTACCGCTGCGCGGCCTCCATATGAGGGGCTGTGGGAGGTAGGAGCAGCTGGGAGGCGGGAGCGGGGTGGCGAACGGGTTTGGAGGGGGAAATTTATTTTTTCATTCTTATTTTTTCAATTTCTCAAAAACTACTTAATGGATTTACACCATTTTTTTTTTTAAAGTCACTTTCTGAACCAAGCTTTACCTTTCTGCCAAATTTGGGGTAATTCCGTTCAGCAGTTCGGGCTGTGGCTCGTCGCAAAATTTCCTATGGAAATTAATATGGGGAAAACGTGTTTTGGGACCTTCCTTTTTTCTCAGCCCCCGCTTGACAAATCACCCCCAAACTTTCAGGATAGGAGCTGACCTGGATAGACTTTTTTGGAGGAGAATTTCGCAAAGATTCGTCAAACAACGCCAAAGTTATTAGCAAATCAAAAAATGCTTTTCCTATGGAAACTAGGTTGTAACTATAACTACCTACTGGCGACCGCCAGTAGGTAATATATATATATATATATATATATATATATATATATATATATATATATATATATATATATATATATATATATGCATAACCACTCTTCGCTCACAAGTTTCTCCAGGAAAAAGAACGTACGTAGACCTCATTAGATGAATTAGATTATTTTATTCCTCCTCGCCTGCCATTACACGTTTCAGCCTTCAAAGCGGCCTTGATCACATGACACTGCTCAGGTTTTTTTGCCCGTTATTTAAAGTGCTAGTGCAGAAAAAAACATACCATGTTGGATTCATGGACATAGAAAACAGAGATAATTTGTACCATACTGATATCGATGGAGTTTATGATAAATAATGGTATACTACCCATCATTTACAAATCATGTGGCATATTTGATTGAAGTTTACCACAGTTCAAAACATTAGAAATAATTATAAATAATCGTATAATACATAAGAGATTAAAACCCTGCCTAATCAATAGGACCATGAGCGCAACCATGAATGAGAGTATGTGTTTTATAAAAAAATATATATGTGAATGTGCTTGCCCTATACCTGCATATGATACTTAATAAATACACCCATGGATAATATTATACTGTAAAATACCTGTATAAGATGTCACCAGGAAAAAGATTCATTATGAATTCTTTTCTGTTATAATTTATTTGCCAATAGCGTATATATATGTGATCATTGTCAGTTATTGGTTGGGTGCCTGGGAGACTTTAAATGAGAATATCTCAATTTCTCTATCAATTAGGCTAATAAAAACCCCAATCACTTCTTATACTATTGGGCCCTAGTGATAAAATGTTTATAATATATAAAATCCAAAGGTGCGAAAAAGTGCAAAAGTGCTGTGTAGGTCAATGAAGACAAATATAGTGCAAATATTAGAGAGGGCTACATGCAAAAAATGCATGTAAATATACACAAAATAAATATACACTAGAGTTGATGCCGTAGGGGAGAAAATAGCTACTGAATTCCAAGTACAGTCCATAAATAGATCTAGATAACTCAAGTAATGTTTGCATTCTTATAAAGTATCCTAAAGCTCCGTACCATCAGAACAAATGATAAAGACACACAATAAAAACAAAGGGCCTTATGTAGGTAGCCCAACATTTACCACTTCATAAATACCGAATTTTACCGATTCGGTATTTATGAAGTGGTAAGTGCTATGTAGGTAATCAGTCGGTAAATATTACCGAATCGGAATTGGTCGGTAATTTAGAATCGGTATTTACCGATTCGGTAATGGTCACTGGCTTCCCATTGATTCCTATGGGCCAGGAGGCCCGTAGGAATCAATGGGAAGCCAGTTACCATTACCGAATCGGTAAATACCGATTCGGTAATGGGGGAGCACAATCAAGGGTGGCAGGGTGTCACAGTGATACCCTGTTGCACCCCTGATTCCTGCATGTGTGCACATGTGGCACACATACATGCCCTAAGAGCATGTATGTCTGTCACATTGCACACTTCTAAGTGCCAAAAAATGCTTTTTCTAAGCCATTCGTCATTTACCACCAACTTTTAGTTGGTGGTAAATAACGAATCCACACAACACCCACACACTCCCCCTACATCTCATTTCAGGATTCGGTATTTACCGAATCGGTAAAATTACCGAATCGGTAATTTTACCGATTCGGTAAATTACCGAATCCTGAAATGTCCCCCCTACATACCAAAAGCCTGAATACCGGTTGGTAACGGGATTTTTACCGAAAATCGGCCGTTACCGACCGGTATTAGGCTACCTACATATGGCCCTATATGTCTAAAATCCATCCTAAAAAGTCCAAGCAAGAATAAATATAAATAAGAACAGTATAAATACTAAAACAATAGGTTATCTATAAAAACATGACCAGTATGAAAAAAGTCCAATAATTCCACATTCTTAAAGGAGTAGAAAATGGCAGAAAATGGCAGATGAAGACCAAGAGGGGGTTACATAATTTACAAATGTGTGTAAAGGTCTTCAGTTGCGTTAAGCCCTCCAGGATATTTAGAATCGAATTCCAGTATGTAATTAGTTTCAAGACGTCTTAACTTAGCTTCCCTATCAAATCTCCTCTTGGTAACTGGGATCGCCTCGATTACATAGTATTTAAGATGCCTGGGATCACTGTCGTGAGTTGCTTGAAAATTTCTGGCAACTGGGTAGTTTTGATCTTTATTTGTTATTGCCCGTATGTGCTGTAATATTCTCTTGTGGGCAGCCAATTTGGTGCTCCCTATGTATTTGAGCTGACAACTACATTCTAAAACATACACTGCATACTCTGTTTTGCATGTTAGGTGCTGTTTGATTTCTCGGATCTTGGACGAGAAAGCTGATGTATATGTTTTAACATTAATACCAAATTGGCAAGCTTTGCAGGTGGAACACTTAAATAAGCCTTTTCTTGCTGTGAGCCACATATCTTTACGGCAATCCTCTTGTCTGTTATTGACTAATTTATTTCCCATGCTTCTAGTATTTCTGAAAGTGATCGATGGATTGGTAAGCATCTGATTACCTATTACTGGGTCATCTTATATATATATATATATATATATTACCTACTGGCGGTCGCCAGTAGGTAGTTATAGTTAGGACCCTGTTTCCATAGGAAATCCGCAACATTCTATTTAGAATAACTTTGGCGCCGGTCGACGAATCCTCGCGAAATTTTCAAAATAGGTGGGGCGCTACGCTCCGCTCCTACCCTGAAAGTCTCGGGGGGATTCGTCAAGCAGGGGCCGAGAAAAAAGGGGGGTCCCAAAACGCGTTTTCCCCATGCATTTTTCCATAGGACCTTTAGACACAGCTACAGCCCGAACGGCTGAACAGAATTACTTGAAATTTGGCAGAGTGGTAGCCATAAGGTCAAGGAAGTGCCTTTTGCAGGTCTGGTGTAAATCTGTTCAGTATTTCCTGAGAAAATAGCATTTAAAAGCATATATATATGTGGGCGGAGCCTAACCACAAATCTCATCCTGAGATCTGATTGGCTGTCAGCACTTCATCCAAGAAGTGTTGGCAGCCATCTTGGGACCAATATACATGATAGCACCTCATTAAAAAGCATTGCAGTTAATAGAAGGTTTTAAGACTTTAGTTACATTATAAATCATTTGTTGATGGTACCATACTCATTTTAGGAATTGTGGTACGTTCTAAGGTGATTTCACCATGTGAAAAAGCCTTCTGCTGGGATGTCATGATTGAGAGAAAAATATTTTCTCATGCTTTTACCACAGAGGTTTGGAAGGTGATCTATAGGCTAAACTGAGAGCTTATTTTCTGTAAATTCACATTATCTTTCTCAGTCATGTGAGAATGAAGTCTGACATTCTCAGTAAAACATGTACATCCAACAAGGGCAGAGACTGTCAGTTGATTCCTTTGTGTTCTACTGCAGCTTCCCAGAGTGTTCCAAAGAACTACTAGAGCGCTAACAGTCCTACTTATGATAAACGTATGGCACACCTGAAGCCATCTTGCTTGGATTAAATTGGTAACTCTTAAAACATTTAATTTAAAAAGGAACAAAATGAGGGGGTTCATTTTTCCATAAAAAGTATGATTAGTGCTGCAGAAAGAAAAATTAGGGCACATTTTGAGTGACTTCTCAAATCCTCTTCTATTTCATTAAAAAATTCTAACATGCAGACTGAAACATGCACTTTCAATACCAGCAGCAGTTTTCCCTGGTGAGCAGTAGCTTTACTACAGTGATCTAATGAGCAAAAAGAGTGCTAACATTCTGAATTTATGGCAAATGTGTGACACATCTGAATGCCTTCTTGATGGAATCAAAGTAAAAAACTGAAAGTATTTCCTACTGAGGAGACTGCAGTAAATGAGGAAATTAGGAAACTTCATAACAAATAAGTCTCCCAAGATGGCCACCAGAGACAAAAGAGCCCAAATGTAGCCCAAATATCACCCAGATGTAGCCCAAGTATAGCCCAATGACAGAATGTCCCAGAATGTTCTTAAAAACAACTAGAGCGCTTACTGTCTTCATTATGACAAAAGTAAGGCACACCTGAAGCCATCTTGATTGGAATAAACTGGTAACACTTAAAACATTTAATTTAAAAAGGAACACAATGAGGAGGTTCATTTAGCCATAGAAATTATGATTAATGCTGAAGAAAGAAAATGAGGGCACATTTTGAGTGACTTCTCAAATCCTCTTCTATTTCATTAAAAAATTCTGACATGCAGACTGAAACATGCACTTTTAATACCAGGAGCAGACTTCCATGGTGCAGTAGTTTTACTACAGTGATCTAATGAGCAACTAGAGTGCTAACATTCAGAATTCATGGCAAATGTGTGACATATCTGAATACCTTCATGATGGAATCAAAGTAAAAAACTGAAAGCATTTCCTACTGAGGAGACTGCAGTACATGAGGAAATTAGGAAACTTCATAACAAATAAATCTCCCAAGATGGCCACCGGAGACAAAAGAGCCCAAATGTAGCCCAAAATCACCCAGATGTAGCCCAAATATAGCCCAATGACAGAAGTGTGCAAAACACTTATTATTTTGTGTTTTTGCAGTGTTATATAGTGCAGACTTGTCAGGTATTGGAGTGCTTTACATGAGCATTGGTTACATCACACAAGAACAAATTCATTTTGGTTGTAGACATGGGGAGATTAAGTGATTTGACCAGAATCACAGAATGTCGAGCTGAAGCAGAAACTTCAACCTGGTTCCCCAGTTGCAAAGTCTGCAGTTCTGGAAGTAACACCACATCCTCTCCCCTAAGTGCAACATTTAATCAAGTGGTCAACTGGATAAAAAGACATAAAGATAACAAATAATTTAAAAGTGCTTTGTCGCTATTTGAAAACTCAGAAAATATGTCCTTATTTTAGTCTTTTAGAGCACTAACCATAATTTTGATGCCAATAAGACCCTCTCATATATGTAATTTCTAAAGGAAATGCTCTAGGTATTACAGTTTTGATTACATCAAGATGATGTCAGGCGTTCCACACTTTTGTAATAAATATAGAATGTTAGCAATCTAGTTGTTCATTAGGATACTGTTGAGAGGCAGAGGCCAGGGGCACGGACTCTGAAAATTGAAGGCAGGTAGGAGGGTGCAAAGGCAACAATTTAACCACACTGAGCAGGCAGGAAGGGCCATGGAAGCACAACAGACTATGGAGGGCAGTGGAAAGGGGGGCAGGGGCAACAAACCAACAATACAGGACTTGCAAGAGAGGCTGTTGGAGGGAAGATCTATTACGGGTCAAGGAAGCTAGGGGCAGTCCCCAGATCCCCGGGAGCCACCACAGAACTGAGCAGGAGAGTGAGTCAGGGACAAAAGGGGCACCTTAATTTGAGCCGGGATGCCTAGGAACGCTTGCTCCAAAAATGAAGAAAACAGACATATGAGACATGGAATTGGAGGCAGAATACAATGGCAGTTTAATGAGAAGATGCAACTTCAAAGAAACCGCAGAATAGAGACATAAAGTACAAAATACAGAATCCAGATAATAATACAGCTGTCATAATATTCTCTGTATCTCAATTAATGTACTGACAGAGAGAGAGAGAAAACACATCTATAAATGCATCATGAGAAACAAGTTACACCAAGGAAAATGTTACCTAGGAACACTCACGTTTACTCTTAGAGCAAGCATTCCTGCAATTACAATACAAAATCTTTTAAATGCAAAAGTAAAGAGAACAATGGTTAAACATAACATGACATTTCATATAGGTAAAATAGAATAAGATACTTCAAGCAAAGCAGAGCAAGACATTTTAAGCAAAGGAAGACAAGAGCTCCCAGCTCTTGGGGAAAACCTGCACTGCCTGTTAACCTACATACAGACGGCGAGGTAGTCCATCGATATCTGTGGGTGCTCCCTTTTTATATCATTTTGTGGGCTCCTTTGCACGCTACATCTACCTACGTATGCTACCCAAAAGCTTCGTCTGCAGATTTTACCAGACATTTCGTCATTTACCCACTTAATGCTGACAATGGACTGGGTGAAAAGGTCAGTCTCTCAGGCCAATCGCTTATCGTAAGTTCCATAGAGCAAGCAGAAAATAATGGGTATTGTACGGGAATTCAATATATTCATGTATAAAATCTCCTCAGTTCTCCTAACTTGACGCTCTGCGGTTGCCACTTCCTTAAAAGCGGGAAACCTGCCCAGGAAGCAAGTACCAGTCCAGGATGCAGCCTACTGTATGTCGACAGCTTCAGGGGGATGTTGAACTTTGATACCGAGCACGGAGCACTCGGGTAGGGTGGGGGCTACTAGTTTGGATCAGAAGGCCTCGCAGACCTGCCTTCAGACTGCTATACACTAAAATTGCAGAGCTATGGTCAATTTAACAAAGAGGCCTACATATTGAACAGAAGGGCCTACACAGGGGTTTTATGCTGGCTGAGTGGTAAGGATGTCTCAGGATAATTATATAGCAACACAGGACCCGCTGGTCAATTTAATACGGCCTACAAATGCGGCTGGCAAGGCAAGGACAAGGGTCTCATACTTCAGGTGTGGACAGAACGGGCCAGGGGCCCCCTGTGATACAAAATCTACCCTCCTTCAAGGCTGTGGCAATGTAATAGACCATTGTGGGCGGAAGGAAGAGGCAATGGTAGTACAACCATACATGCCAACAGACCCGATTCAGCCAGGAAACGTCCAATGTTTTTAAGCTCAAATGGGCTTTATTTGATCTGTCTCCTGTCTACAATATCCTCTTTTTCAATGTAACTCAAAGGGGAAAATCAATACCCCAGTTTTTTTTCAAAATCTCCCTCTTACCAAGTTCAAAATGTTCGCAAGTATGGTACATTGGATCATGGAAGGAAATGGGATAGGGACATGGACTTGGATAACAGAGGACAAGAGAGACATGGAGAGGTGCACCAAACTGACCCTGCAGGGCAGGCATCAGGGTTTGCAGCAGCACAATACACCACACAGGGCATGCAGGACGGGAGTGCAGCACAACAATCCATAGAAAGCAAGAGGGAGGGGACAGGACCATGCACATGGACAACAGAGAACAGAGGGGCAAGAGGCAATGGTAGCTAGCTGACCATAATGGACAGACAGGAGAGAAGGCTGCAGCATAACAGACCATAAAGGGCAGGAGGGACGGATCAGGGGCATTACAATGGAACAGACAAGCCAGGAGGGAGGGAGTAGGGGTCTGCACATGTAAACAGAGGGCTGGGGGAAAGGGGGCAGGGGGCAGGGCAGGAGCAGCAAGATAGCCATGGAGGTCAGGCAGGATGGGCACTAGAAGCAAGACACAACATGAAGAGCAACAGTGAGACTGTGATGGCATACACACAGACCATGGAGGGAAGGTGGGAGGGGGTCAGGGGCAGCTAACTGACCACACAGGGAAGGTGGGAGGGGCCATGGCAGCACAGAAGACCATGCATGGCAAGTGGGAGGGTTCAGTGGCAGCACAATGGCTATGATGGGCAAGAAGGAGGGTGGAGGGGCATGCACAAAGGACGATGGAGGATAGAAGGAAGGGTCAGGACCTGTGCACAGACAAGAAAGTTCAGGGGAAGGGACCTCACAACAGACCACACGGGGCAGGCAGGAGGAGCAGTTGCAGCACAACAGACCAGGGAGGGCAGAAGGGTGTGGCAGTACAATGGACCATGTAGGACAGGAGGAAGAGGATAGGGGCATGGCATGTGGACAGGCAGGGTGGAGGTGGCAGGGACAGGTTACAGTCATCTGACAATGTTAGGCAGGTGGGAGGGGAGTGGCAGCTCAACAGAACACTCAGAGTAGATAGGAGTGGCAGGTCCATGGGACATGGTGGGCAAAAAGGATGGAGCAGGGGCATGCACAAAGACATCGGAGGGCAGGGGGAAGGAGAATAGGGGCAGCAAGCTAAGCACAGAGTTTAAGCAGGAGGTCAATGATGGGGCATAGAATTGGGCAATGGAGGGCAGGAGGAGTGGACTGGTACATCATACTAAATTGAGGGCAGTGGCAGCACATCAGACCATGCATGGCAGGAGGGAGGAGGCTAGTCCATGGATTCACACAACAGAGGATAGGGAGGAAGGGGATGGGGCAGCAAGCTAACTGTTCAGAGAAGGCGGGTATTAGGAACTTTATTGTTTTTAAAACATTGTGTCTGTGCGAACTACTTAAAATATGAACAAGTATGCAGCATAATCTCACTTTTATTCAGGAAGAAGAGGACGTTTGTGACTGTGACTCCGGGCTCCATTGGCAGAAACACCCCCTGACCCTCCACCCCCTATCGCAAAATGTAATGCCCGTGAAAAGGGTAGGTGAACACAGTGTTATATAGAACATAGTCCTGAGAGCACGATTGAAAATGAAAACTAGATATAGTGTATGGTATAAACTATGCACCAAAAAGTGTGATATAAGATGAACCGGGCGTGAAATATAATATGCAATACATTGTGCGCAATGACAGATTCATTGGAGAGCGCGAGATAGCACAGGCACTAGCGCGTGCTATGCGATATGCGCCTTGGAGTGTAATATGCACAGGGCAGTGTTGTGTAACCTAACTAGTCTCTAAAGTTGTAATATAAAATATGTGCTGGGGAGTGTAACGTTGCATATGCACTGTGACAAAGATATGGATCCCAGATTGTAATATGTATGGCATAGCACTGTGCGTTATAACATAGGCATCGAGAAAGGCACGTTAGATGGGGCAATATAACCCGTGCGAAGACAAGTGTGGCATGACATATTCACGGGGTGGTGTTACAGTGCACATGGGCTAGAGAGTGTCATAGCATATGCACTAGCTAGTGGAATACAACACAGAGGTGTGTGGCACTCGGCAGGCAATGGTGGGTGTAACACAGCATTGGGCTCTGTCAGGAGCACGCTGTGACTCTCAAGTGATGTTCGTCCCCTTTCCAGAGAGTAAAATAAAAAGTATTACACATCCGGCAGTGGATGTGTGTTTTATTAACCGTGAGGGGGGTTTCTTGCATGGTTTTGGTCGAATTTTTGTCGAATCCCCTTTGAATGGCTTGGTGTGCATGTGTATTAAATGTGCCCGTCAATAGCTACCCATGTTTGTATCAATAAAGGACAAGGGTGTCTACCAGGATTAGGCACGGTAGGGCATCAGACATGTCAGAGCTTCACCAGTGGTGTAAATACATTCCACGTGGATTCATTGCATGCATAGTCGCCTTTTAAGGAATATCACGCAAATCGTCATGGTGATAGGTACGTACGGTTTGTCCAGCATGTCCCAGGTGTGTCTATAAATATATATTTTTTAAAAATAATAAAAAACAGTGGCCGGCCCTGGGGATTGGGGTCAAAAAAATATAATTAGGAGACTGGCCCTGGGGGATGGGGTCATCAGGGCCAATAAATTAGAATAAGAAGGGGAACTAAACAGCCCCCCTTCTTAAAAAACTAAAATAAATAAAAGACTGGCATCATGCCGGAGGCCATACCCCCTCCGTGCAGCACTCTGCAAACGTGCCCCCAACAGGCATCTCCAGTATGCGCCAGGGAGCTGCGCTGCAGCCAGGTGTTCTGAGGCCAAGCCCCTTTTTACACCTCTCTGCAACGCAGCTCTGTGGCGCTTACTGGAGGTACCTAGTGGTCTAGTTTGACCCTAGGGACCCTTAGGATTCAGGGGGACTTAATCTCTCAACTTAGAACAGCCACAGGGCGCGTTTACACAGTGGTGAAGGGAGGGGACGGGGCCTGAGGTGACGTGTGCAAACAAGCACTATGGCACGTTTTAAATTGGGGATATAATTTCCCTTCAATACTGAGGGCCCCTGGGGGCTAACTAGCCCACCAAGTGCTTCCAGTAAGCGCCACTGAGCTGCATTGCAGAGAGGTGGTCCAGGCCGTGCCACTTTTTACACATCTCTGCAACGCAGCTCTGTGGCACTTACTGGAGGTACCTAGTGGGCTAGTTGGACCCTGGGGACCCTCAGGATTCAAATGAACTTAATCTCCCAACTAAAAATGGACACAGGGCGTGTTTACACAGTGGTGAAGGGAGGGGACGGGGCCTGAGTTAACGTGTGCAAAAACGCCCTGTGGCCTGTTTTAAGAGGTAGTTTTAATCCCCATGCCCTATTATACACTAGGGGCTTACAGAGGAGGTCATGCTAATCACAGGGGGACCCCAACGCATAATGTTCCCTAGTGTATGTAGGTGTTTTCACTGTATTCTAAGTGTCTTTTAACATAGCACTGGCTCTAGGACTGGTTAGTCAGACTCAGTTACCACCAGTATCCGTCTGAAAAAGTTGAGGGTACAGGATGATTTTGCAACAAGGCTTCTTTCTGCTCTTCTTTTTGTTCTTTCTGCACGTTATCCTTCTTCCTGCACTTATCTTCGTATTTGAGGACTTCTGTTGCTTCTTTCTGCACTTCTTTTGTTTCTTTCTGTGCATTTTTTCTTCTTTCTTCCCATGTCCTATCTCTGT
The DNA here is from genome assembly GCF_964204655.1 of Triturus cristatus. Lineage (NCBI taxonomy): Eukaryota > Metazoa > Chordata > Amphibia > Caudata > Salamandridae > Triturus > Triturus cristatus. The sequence continues at coordinate 526,218,580 of NC_140589.1, read as the reverse complement.
AGGCATAGTTAGAAATTAGCATTTAAAAAACCTTTGAAATTCACAGAAAAAACCATAGGTTTCAGGCACGTTATAGTTAGGAATTAGCATTTAAAAAACCTCAGAAATTCACTGAAAAAACCATAGGTTTCAGGGGTGTTATAGTTAGCTGGACTTTTCACTTGTACAAAACCATTGAAATTCCCCCGTTATAGTTAGTTCAGCTAACTATAACTCGCGCGCCCGCAATGCACTGCTGATGACGTCACATATTACATCACTCATGACATGGTCAGTGACATCACTCATGACATCACTGATGACATCTCAAATGACATCACTGATGACATCACTGATGACATCATCCTTGTGATAGAGTGGCAGACCTCCTCTCACCCTAATATAACCTTTGATACACACATTCAAAAATAGAGACTAAAATTTTCAAAACAATGGACATACCAATACCAGTTACAACAACCTCTTCAGTAATTCTAAGATCCACATACACATCCACTCATTCACCAACAGTCCTATACAGTCACTCATACATGTACTCACTCATCATATGTACTCATACACCTATACATCCTGTTACACAATGCCACTCATCCATAGAGTTACTCACACACATAGTCACTCATGCTAATAAAGAATCAAACATACATTTACTTGCATATACAGTTATACACACACCACCATACTTACTTCTACGGAAACTTACACATACTTAGTCTTTTAAACAATCACTTATAGAAACACTTACTTATTCATACAGGAACTCTTTCAATCTCTCACTCTCACATATACTCACATATATACACCAATAGTCACATATACTAGTTTAAAACATATGTAGATACTCATAAAGACACTATTGAGACAGTCATTCACTCACTAACACACCCATACACACACTCATCCACCCATACAGTCCTGCACACATGCTGTGTTCAACACATACAAACAGTGAGTCACTCATTCATGCACCTATGCACTACGTAATACCCCCCACCGAACCATGCAGACACTCAGACTGATACTCAAAAAACCAACTAATAACCTATATAGACACCCATGTAGCTACTCACCAACCCATGCAGCCACTTATACACAAAGTGAGAGACTGATACAGATATTTACATATTTAAACATTACTCACTAAGCCATGTATTCACTATGATACACTTAATCAGTCAGTTACACAATCAATTTTTCAAAAACAAATCATCCATTTAGACACTTATATACCCATTTATTCTTCCATCGACCTTGAGATATACATATATAAAACATATTTAATTTTCAGAAAAACACACATTCACTGGATGATGTCATCAGTGATGTCATTTGAGATGTCATCAGTGATGTCATGAGTGATGTCACTGACCATGTCATGAGTGATGTAATATGTGACGTCATCAGCAGTGCATTGCGGGCGCGCGAGTTATAGTTAGCTGAACTAACTATAACGGGGGAATTTCAATGGTTTTGTACAAGTGAAAAGTCCAGCTAACTATAACACCCCTGAAACCTATGGTTTTTTCAGTGAATATATATATATATATATATATGTATACTGAAAAAAATAAAGGTTAAGTTCACATTGTAGTTAGGTGAATTTCTCAGTGACAACATTGCTGTTTTGAACTAAAAGTAAAACCGAAATTCACCAGTTATGGCTAGGAGCACTAGCTATGACTTGTGCCCCGCCATGCACTGCTTATGACCTCACATCCGACATTACTCATGACATGTTCTATGGCATCATTTATGACATCACTCTTGACATCTGCAAATGCAGTCCGAGGGGGCTGTGTTCCCTGGTATCCTCTCACTATCCAATATATAATTCTGGGGAAATGTAAATCACTTAGATTTAGGAACAAAACACATGTTTTATTTGCATGAGATGAGCATTGTTACATAGCGCTCATTGATACTCATTGATTTACATAAAGTCATTTATTATTAGTAGTAACATTTAAATCACTACTCTTTTTATGATACTGCGAGATCGTAAAAAAAAAATTAGAAGAAGAATTTTCACTTTCCTTTCTTACAGCACTGTCCCCCTCAGTAGGGTGTTGGGAGGAAGTAGACTCCCAAATTAGAACTTTTTCTCATTATAACAACAGTGCACAGTAGGGTGTAAGAAGACACTGGGATCTCACTCATACCTCTCTGTAACCTAACAACTGTGTATAGTAGACCATGGGGAGGGACCGACTTCTCCAGTGAGACACTGCATGAAGGTAACCAGTGTGTACAGTAGTGTGTAAAGAGACACTGCCTCACCACTCACATCTTTCCCCAGGCTTAGCAGTATGCATAGTAAGGTGGGGAATGTACACACCTCACATGTAAGACCTTACTATTCCATAGTAAGTATAACAAGTACTGGCCTCATCACTGAGTCTTCTCCCAGGGAAACAAACATATATAGTAGGGTGTGGAAATTGATTTCACTGTCCAGCCACCGCATTCTCCATCATGCCAGACATGTACTTTAATGTGTAGGGAAACATTGTCTTCTCCTCTGACACCTATCTCCAGGACAACATGGATGTACAGTATGATGTGGGAAAGCAATGGCCTCTGTACTTAACCTTCCCCTACAGAAACACAGTGATATGTAGTACTGTCTGGGAATGGAGTAAGCTGTCCACTAACACATCTTACCAGGGTAAGAGGTATATGTAGTAGGGTTTGAGGAAAAATTGATCTCTGCTCATACCTCTTCCCATGCTTACAAGAATGCATAGTAGACTGACTGTGGAGGAAGTGCCATTTTAGCTGAAACATCTCTCTTGCATGAGAAGCTTTGATAGTACAGTGTGGGGAGAGACTGTCCATTCTCCTGTGACCTGTGTGTTGAATGATGGGTATGTAAATTATGCTGTAAAAACAAGCTCACCTCCCTGGTCACAGCTCTTCCCAGGATGACTGATATACAAGTAAAGTGTGGCATGATATTACCTCTATGCTAAGAACAACTATAGAGACTATCATATGAAACACACTACCCTGTCAGCTGAGACATCCCCCCAGGTTATTATGTGTGAAAAGTAGGGTGTGGGTAATAGAGTACAGAAATGGAGTATCCTCTCCGATGAGAACTGCATCTTGGTTGATTGGTGTGGATAGTTGAATGTGGGGACATACTTACCTCTCCTTCAGACCGCTCCCTTTTGGGGACAAGGAGGTGTAGTAGGGTGTGCACAGGGACACACTTTTCTGCTGGGACTTATTTCCAGAGTTACAAGCATATATAGTAACATGTGCAAAAGAACTGCACTCCCAGAAGAATGACTGCCAGTTTTAATCAACATTGCAATACTGTAATAATATTCAAATCTATAACAACCATTAAGCAAATAAGTCAGTATTAACATTAATCAATCAGTTAATGGATTTGTACAGCCTTTCCTATCACCTGTGAGGGTATGCAGGTGCTGAAAACTTTCAACTTTTTTATTACAAAAAAGAAAAGTTAACAATATTAGAAAACTAAAATAACAATATCTACATTTACAAACTATATCAACAATTATGTAACAATAAAGTATGCTCATTCATACTGTGTTCATCGCATCATGATGAGCAGCCTGGTCTAACTACACCACTTCAGCCTCGCAAAGATTCTTTGGTATGGAAGTTTTTTAAGGCCAGCTAGCAAAAAAAACTCAGCAAAGTTTCTCATGCATAGAGTTTTTTAAAAGGAGTTTACGAAGGCTAGCTCAGTAGAGTTAGCCTGTGCTGCTAAACTGCAAAGCTTTTCAACCTGGATACACTGTACCTCCTCAGGTACTCACTGCTGAACAAGACGATAATCCTACTTGTCTTAATAAAGCTAATTCTTGCTGCTATTTTAAGCAGATACTTATTTCCTCTGAGACAAGTACCTTACACATCACAAGCTTGTGCAAGATCACAAATGTCTCCTTATACAATATAAACATTATCACTTCTCCAATGAATAGTTTTTTCCTCACTTTCTGCAGAATAATTATTCCTTGTTTTTTTCAAAAGTGAACAAGCATTCTTTTTCTCCTCCATATATTTTCTCACATGGTAGTTTACTTGTTCACAACTTCTGTTTTCCATTTTCCTCCTACAATAAGAGAAAATATTCCCAAAAATTAAAAGTTACATTCTAGTCAATAAATCATAACAGTCATTCATTACTGTATTCTGTGAAGTTTTCAACATCTTTCACTCACAATCACATATTTATATCTAGTGTACCACTAGCATGGTATTTCTTTCTCCAGAAAAATTCCACATCCTCACCCAGTTAATTTTTTTCACAAATAAACTATAACATGCCATCAAACCTGATTTAATGAAAGTTCATGAAGTAACAAATTCCTCTTGAGACACCTTTGCTAACACTGAGCACAGTAGTTCACTCTAGAAATAGCATCATCACCGCTCAAACATCTTATAGGGCTAAACTATATGTACAGCAAGGTTCTTTTTCTTATAATTTGAGGAAAATGGCCTCTTTTACTTACAAGTATATACAATTGCAACACTTCATTTTTCAACACAATCTGCAATATTTGCTGATATCTTTCTACATTCTAATTATATTTTTTAATAAAATTCAAGTAATTTATTACAGATTTCCCCATCAAGAGTCACCCAACCCCATCATGCATAGGAGTAATTCTCCTGGCCTGTTGCTGACCAATATCAAACCTGTTTCCCTTTACGGACTCTTCTATTCTACTGGCAACCTCTTGGCCCATGCTCTCCAGATATTCTTAAACTTGCTGCGCTGTGGATCAATCCCATCTTTAATAAATTGATGAACACCTCTCTTGAGGCAGTTATAGTGCCACAGAGTTGGAAGCAGGCTTCTACCCATACTGAGGAAAGCTAATGCGGACCCCAAGGTGCATGGAAAATCCAGGCCTATTTCTCTGATGCCTGTTGCTGTCAAAATGTTGGTGGAGTATGTCAACTGACAACGATACCATTTTGTGGAACATAAGAACCTGTTTCACAAGACTCAGTCAGGCTTTTGTGCAGGATACAGCACAGAATTTGCCCTCCTGGAGGTCGTTGAATTCATTAAGGACAGTCTTGATCATAGGGTGTTTGCCATGGTTGTCCTTCTTGATTTGTCAGTGACCTTTGATACTGTCTCCCACTCCATTCTCCTGGAAAAGCTATGAAATGTGGGTGTCCAAGGCTTGGTCTAAACCTGGCTTAAGTCCTATCTAGAGGGCAGATCCCAAATGGTCTTTCTCCCTCCTTCACTTCCTCTGTCAAAGCAATTCAGTGCGGAGTGCCCCAGGGCTCTCCGCTGTGCTAGACTCTTTCCAATATGTACTTGCCTTCCCTGGATAAACTAGTGGTGCCGTTTGGCTCTTAATTTCTTAGTAAGACTGTGTGTTTGGGCAACATACGCATCAAAACTATGTGGGACTAAGTTCACACATACCATCAGAATATGTTGACCTGGTTCCCTGACTAGCTTACAGTGTGCCATCTGGACCTCAAAACTTGGCAAGGTACTGGATGGCGTTTGCAACCTCAGAACATGACAACTCTAATTCCACCAAGGATTTCATGGAAACAAAAATGTTACCCTTTCGTTTAGAACTCAGACATGCCCAAAGAGGTACACAAGATATCTATACACAAGTGGCTTTTCAAATATTTAATGAGGCAACCGGAATATATGCGATGCAATGATGAATAGAATGAAGCAAATCAGTGTCACCAGCATGACAAGAATGGTAAACAAGATGAATAACTCAACTATTGCAAAATCCGATTATATGACTCCATATAATTGTACTCCTATCTAGCTCTGTCTACCATGATGAGCATAAGTGTGCTAATCTGCCAGATCCCTTAGAGTAGTCTAACTCCCCATTTACTTGTGTTTGTGTATCATCCAACATCCAGGTTTAGTATAGAGCAGGCAGCTGTCCTTCTCAGGATAGGAATGGAATCCAGTGGGGCTAGAATTCAGGCACAGAGTGATCACGGCAATTCTATAAAAATGCTCCTCTGGCAAAGCAAAGGGTACAGTGTTCAAGGAGATGATAGTGTGCCTACGAGGAAATGAATATGTAACCAATTATTTTCTGAGTACGCTAATGCGCAAGAATAATGTGTTAAAAGGTCGGTGTCTAAAAAGGCTGTCAAGGCATCACAACAGCAATGAGGTGCAAGGAAATAGCATTCCATCTCTAACTTCTTGCACTCAACATTCAAAGGGCGGAGACAAATGCCCCGAACCTGGGAAGTGGGTTTTTACAGCCAATAGCGCCCACTAATGATTTATTTTTAGGTTTCCTGTGTTTAATTACAAGAGCTCTGCAATCACATATTTTGAATTGTTTTTTATAAATGCTACACAACTTAAAATACGCTTGTTCACCGGAAGCTATGAACTAATATCAAACTGTGAGATCGTATGAACAGCAGAACCCATGCTGCTATAGACTTGAGGGTTCGAGGGACGGGGGTGAGGAGGGCAGTTGCACTAATTTTTATGCCTATTTTACTGTAAGGATTTTAATTAATCAAACGGTTAATAAATTTACTTACTTACTGCAAAAGACGTCAACTTTAAATTTTAACATGCAAAACAAGTTTTTTGTACACAGGGCCTATGCAACCACACGACAGTGGAGACTTGGGGCGTGAGGGTGATCTTGTATGCCAACAACATGTAGTTGATGCTTTCATTCCAAGAGTAAGATATAGGAGCATTGACTACTTCAAGGGATGGCTGAGGGCCAGTGGCAAATGGATGAATGTTAGTTGTCTAAAATTAAACTCTGACAAAACAGAGATACTCTTCTTTGGCACTAACAGTCACCCAGATGCCTACAACTGGTGGCCCTCAGAGCTAGGCACCCCCCACTCCATCATCTGTGGTAAGAAATCTAGGCGTCAAATTTGACTCCAGTCTATCTTTTGAACCTCAGGTTAGATTTGTGTCAGACAGTTTTTTCCTCGCACTGAAATCTAACAGATAGATGCTCCATCTGATTGTTGAGAAAAATCATAAATCCATCATTCCTGCCTTGGTAACCTCAAAGCTAGATTATGCAAATAGCCTTTAAGTTGGTCTACCATGGTATCTGCTATACTGCCTGCAGATCCTTAGAATAATGCAGTTCTGTTGATCCTGAAGATCCTGCCTCACTCAGAAGTCTCTGCCTCCTTGCTCAGTGCACATTGTCTGCCCATTGCTAGCAGCACAAATTCAAATCTCTAACAATCGCTTTCAGAGCTTGTGAGCAAAAAGACCCTTTATATTTAAGAAGACTGCATCCCTACCAACTGAGGCAATCACTGCACTCCAATAGTCAAACACTTTTACATGTTCACAGCATCAGCAAGGCAAGAGGAGATGGATGCTCCTTTTCCTTCTTGATGGCCAAACTCTGCAACTCATTGCCTTCGACTCTAAGCTTCATGCCTGAAAACGTATCTCTGGTTCATTTAGTTGACTGTTCCACTTTTAAGCCGCTATCACTCGGATGCCTCTTCAGATGCATCTATATGCTTTATAAATGTTATTGTATTGTATGGTATAGTAAGTGATCTACACCTCCCCAAACAGCTTTTTTTCTGTAAACATGCTGTAGAATAAATTTGCCAACATTAGTACACATAGGGCCAGATGTACGACCCATTTTTACATGCACAAACGGGTTAGCAACTCGTTTGCACATGCAAAAACTGTTAGGGCCATGTACAAACCCTATTTATCGAGTCGCAATTTATTTGCGACTCGATTAGGAAGGGGCTTTATAAGGGCGTCCTGTCCTAATTGTGACTCGCAACCCTATGTAAGAATGTATTGCGACCGCAATTGTGGTTGCAAAACACTCGCAATTTACAGCCCTCTTCATGAGGGTGGTAATGCAGTTGCAAATGGGAAGGTGTCCCCAGGGGACCCCTTCCCCTTTGCAAATGCAGGCGAAAATATTTTCAGGGACAGGCAGTGGTCCCAGGGACCACTACCTGCCCTTAAAAAATTAAACAAAAATGTTTCATTTTTCTTGTTTTTAAATGCATTCCGTTTTCCCTTAAGGAAAACGAGCTGCATTAAAAAACTGCTTTATTTAAAAGCAGTCCCAGACATGGAGTTCTGCCGAGCCCAGCAGGCCACCATACCTGGGAGGGCCAGCCATTCCCAAAGGGGTCGGAAATTGTGAGTGCCTCTTTAATATGCATGAGGCATGTAATTTGTGACCCTACTGGGAATCGCAATCAGTGTCGCAGACACTGTTGAACTACCAATTTGTGACTCGCAAATTGCAAGTCGCTATTGCAACGCAATTTGCAAGTCACAAATTCCTTGGTCGTACATCTGGCCCTCACTGACACTTCACAGCAAAGATTATAAAATATATTATTTATTACCTGAACTTGGAGATCTTTCTTAAATGCAGATGAACACACCAGTCTCTTTCAGCTCCAAATAAATGTACTTCGGCTGGGTGCAACTCAAACAGACTTCCTTCTCCTTCAAAGCACCAAGAGCAAACTGATCTATCTTTGGTTCTGCCCCCAATCACATCACAATATTTATCGTATCCAAATCTGTAATAAGAATGGTAACTATTGGTTGAGCGTTGGGCCTTTTTGTTTACTTCTTCCCATACTATCTTGCAAGACTGTCACAGGACCCTAAAACACCTTGTGTCAGGCCCTGTAATTTCCATGCTAGTTTCCGGAGAATGAACGTATCCCATGCAGCAAGTTTCAATCCATGAAGCTTGCACACTGCTCTCTTGAATGTCTCACGGGATCACAACACAATTGTAGGACAATAGTAGTATATGGAGGGAATTAGCCCCTCCACTGAAAACCCTCTCTTGGATTATAGTTGTGCATACTAGGGAGTGAGGAAGGACTACCCTCTCCTTTCAAACCTCTCTCGTGAATTACAAGTATCCATAGTAGTTTGTGGGGAGGTACTGATCTCTCCTGTCAGACCCATTTCCCAGATGATGTGTGTGCATAGTATACTGCATGGATAGACTGACCTCTACTTTCAGATCTCTGTCTCTGATAATGAGTGTGTGTAGTAGTGTGGGGGGAAGGTCTGCCCTCTCCTTCCAGACCTCTTTCTCACATAACAGGTGTATGTAGTAGGATGTGTAGCTGGACAGGCTTCTCCTGTCAGACCTCTCTCCTAGATGACAGGTTACAGTAGTAAGGTGTAGGGAGTGACAAACCTCTCATTCCAAACCTCCTTTTCAGATGACCGGTGTGCGTAGTAGGGTGTGTGGTGAAAGACTGGCCTCTCCGCTAAGACCTCTCTTTCAGATGTACATAGTAGTGAGTGGGGAGGGACTGCCATTTCCTGTCAGACCTCTCTCAGAGGATGGGTGTGCATATTAAGGTGTATACATAGATTGGCCTCTACTGTCAGCCCTCTCTCAGGTGAGATTTATGTGTAGTAGGAATTGTACAGTCCACTGCCCTATCCTTTGAGAGCTCGCGCTCAGATGATGGGTGTGCGTAGTAGGATGTGTACATGGTTTGGCCTCTCCTCACAGACCTCTCTCCCAGATGTCGGGTATACCTATCAGGGTGTTTACATGGACTGGCCTCTCCTGTCAGACTTTTCTCTCAGATGATGAATTAGCTGAGTAAGGTGTGTGCATGGACTGGCCTCTCCTCTGATACATCTTAGATGACAGTTGTGTAAAGTAGGGTGCATCAATCCCGCCAAAAATCTTTTTTGAAAACGAAGCATGGCCTCCCATGCTTTGTTTCTTTTAAGCCCCTAGGTGTGCCAAGTCCCGGGGGAATGCTTAATTATTATGTGGGGGCCTGTAGGGGCCCCCACAGCCCTGAGGACCACCGCCTCCCTGCGGCTTTGTTAATAATATGAGAGGGCACGCAGCCCTGGGGACCGCCACCTCCCCACGCTTTATTTTTATTAAAATGCACGGCAGGGGCTCCTTTTTCCTCACGCAGCCCCAGGGACCGCCACCTCCCTGGGGCATACATAAATATTTAAATGTGGCTGTGGACCCCGGCCCTGCAGACCACCACTTCCCCGGGGCTTTAAACAAGAAGGGAGTGGGGACCACCACTGCCCAGGGCCAGCTCCAGCAATGTCCCGGGGTGCCCACACCCGGGACATTGCTGTTTGCTATGGGATGCAAATAGTGTACTCGCTTGAACAAGCGTGAGCACTTTGCCCTCGCTTGTTCACAGCGAGTACACTTTGCTTGTTTTGCATGTTAGCAGCTCCCTGGAGGTCAAAAGCGATGCTGGCCCTGCAGGAGGTGGGAGCCAGCCGGGCTCATGGGGTCCTCCAGCCACTCAGCCCCCCTCCCTGAAAATAAAAATTACATTTTGAAAAAAAAGGCCAGGGAGGGAGCCACTCGGCTCCCCTCCCTGAAAAATAAAAATTACATTTTGAGAAAAAGCCAAAGCTCCTGGGGGATGGGGTCCCCGGGGCCAAAACAGTCATGGTAGGGGGGGGCACTCAGCTTCCTCCCTTAAAACAAAAAAATAATAAAATAATAATTGTAATTGGCTGGGCCTCGGCGGATGGGGCTCCCCTCCCCTATAAAAAAATGACATAAGTAAAGGCCCAGCCCGCGCCCCTTCTGAAAAGTGGGTCTGGGCTCAGGGGATGGGGTACCCGGGGCCAAAAAGGGTCAGGGGAAGGGGGGCCACACAGCCCCCTTCCTAATATAAAAAAAATAAAAAGGAAGCCCCGCGACTCGCCGGAAGTCCCGCCCCCTTCTACCACTGCTCTGCAAATGTGTCTCCTGGCGTGTTCTAGGTTGGGGGATGAAGTCCCCTTCCCTACAGAGGGTCCTTAGGGGCCAACTAGCATACCTCTTACCTCCAGTAAGCCCCACACAGTGCGATTGCTGAGAGGTCTGCTGAGAGGTCTGCAAATGCGCCTTTTGGCTCACTGCTGGTGGGGCGATGAGGTCCCCTTGCGTCCTGAGAAGGCACAATTGCAGAGTGGTGTAAAAAGGGGGTTTGGCCTCTGACTACCTCTCAGCAATCCAGCTGTGTGGGGTTTACTGGAGGTAACAGGAGGGCTAGTTGGTCCCCAGGGACCCTCAAGAGGCAAGGGGACTTCATCTCCCAACCCAGAGCGTTCGAGGAGGTGCATTTGCAGAGTGGTGGAGAAAGGGGGCGAGGCCTGGAACCACCTCTCAGAAAATCCCACTGTGTGTGGCTTACTGGAGGAAAGAGGTGGACTAGTTTCTGCACTTCTCTTGCTTTTTTTTGCCGTCATCTTGTTTCTTTTGGCAACTCTCTTGTCTCTTTCATCACTTCTCTTGCCTCTTTCTGTACTTCTATTGCCGCTTTCTGTAACTCACTTTCCTCTTTCTATACCTTACTCTTCTGTCTGCACCTTCACACAGGTTTTTTTATTTTTTTAAAGCCCCAGGGGATGGCGGTCCCCAGGGCAGTGGGGGGACATGTGCCCCCACAAATAATTAATAAATTCCCTGGGGGGTGGCGGTCCCCAGGGTTTGGGGGGCCTTGGAGGCCCCCCAAACATTAAAAAAGAAGCCCCGGGGGTGGCGGTCCCTGGGGCTGCAGGGGGAATGTGTGCACCCCCGCAACTCATATATCTTCTCCTGGGGAGATAGTGGTCCCCGGGGTAGTGTGGGGGGGATTGGGCCCCCCACATATTTTTTTCAGGGCCCGCGGGACCTGGCCCACCCGAGGGCTTCAATACAATGAAGCGCGGGAGCCCGCACTTTGTTTTTTTTATTTTCTCGGCCGGATTCGCAACCCCAGCGAGAATTCGGCTGATTTTTTTTTTTAAATGCATTTTTTGGCCCTGGGGTCCTTGTGGGACCCCCTGAGCAGGCCTAGGGGGTCAGAGTGTTTCTACGCTGTCCCCTTTTCTTTTTTTTCACCTTTGTTTTTCTGTTTTCTTGTGACTCGGTTCTACCGAGTCAAAAGATGGCTGCCAACACTTCCTGGTTTGGAGTGATGACAGCCAGTAAGAATAAAGCTTGTGGTCGGGAGGGTTCGCGAACCCTCCTCGGCCATAGATATATACATTTCTATTTTTTGATTTTCTCTGCAACTACTGAACGGATTTACACCATTTTATAAAAGTTTGCTTTCTCAATCAAGCACTATATTTTTACCAAATTTGGGGTAATTCTGTTCAGTAGTTTCGGCTGTAGCCTTGCCCAAAGTTTCCTATGGGAAATTGATTTTTTTATTCTTATTTTTTTAATTTCTCAGCAACTACTGAATGGATTTACACCATTTTAAAAAAAACGTCGCTTTCTGAATCAAGTACTACCTTTTTGCAAAATTTGGGGGTAATTCCGTTCAGCAGTTTGGGCTGTAGTTCATCCCAAAATTTTCTATAGAAATTAACATGGGGTAAACGCGTTTTGGGACCCCCCTTTTTTCTCAGCCCCGCTTGACGAATCAGCCCCAAACTTTCAGGATAGGAGCTGACCTGGATAGACTTTTTCTTCGGAGAATTTCGTGAAAATTTGTCAAACGACGTCAAAGTTATTAGCAAATCAAAAAATGCTTTTCCTATGGAAACTAGGTTCTAACTATAACTACCTACTGGCGACCGCCAGTAGGTAATATATACCTTACTACACACACCCGTCACGTGAGAGAGAGGTCTGAGAGGAGCTGGTGAAATGTATATATATATATAGGTCATTTGATCAATGCCTTCTGGGGCTGAAACGTGTAATGGCTGACTACTGATAATGGAAAAATAAAGAATTTTGCAAGCACTCATTGAATGGTCCGTGCCCCAGTTTTTGTGAAGGATCTGCAAGCGTTGGGTGGAGTGCGCAGGATATATATATATATATATATATATATATATATATATATATATATATATATATATGTATATATGTATATATATATTCACTGAAAAAACCATAGGTTTCACACATGTTATAGTTAGCGGAAATTTTACTGATAAAAAACCAATGAAATTGCCCCGTTATAGTTAGTGCTGGCAACTATAACTCACGCGACCGCAATCCTCTGCTGATGCTAATACTGTATTTAGACACTTATTTGCCCATGTCTTCTTCCATACATTTTTAGCTATACATATATTACAAATATTTTATTTTATAAAGACACATATGTCATCAGCAGAAGATTGCGGTCGCGTGAGTTATAGTTGCCAGCACTAACTATAACGGGGCAATTTCATTGGTTTTTTATCAGTAAAATTTCCGCTAACTATAACATGTGTGAAACCTATGGTTTTTTCAGTGAATTTGCAAGGTTTTTTAAATGCTAATTCCTAACTATAACGTGTGTGAAACCTATGGTTTTTTCAGTGAATTTGTACGTTTTTTTAAATGCTAAGTTACTTTACGCCATTCGAGGCGTGCGCGCCCACTTAACGCAGTGCGTTCCGTGCACGGTTTTTATCAACTTTAATAAGCCCTGTACATTTGGTGGCCTTCGGCCACCAAAAGCACAGGGGGTGGGGTCAATGTGGATAGTGTTTTTTTTATTTCGATTTTATAATTTCATGTTGCCAAAATATAGTTTTTTTACTGATGTAATAAGCCCTGTACATTTGGTGGCCTACGGCCACCGAAAGCACAGGGGGTGGGGTAAGTGTGGATAGTGTTTTTTTTATTTCTATTTTTTACCGTACGCTTACGGTAAGCGTACGGTAAGCGTACTCGGCGAAATTGCCGAAAAAAAAAATAAAACCGTTTTTGCTCTTGGGGGATGTTTGGGGACTCCCTCAACATGACTATGTGGGAGGGAGTTGTCAAAACAGCCCCGTAACATGTTTTTGGGCATCATGTTTGATAAATAACACTCAGTGCGAGAGACAAAATGGCGGACGCCGCTTCCTGGTTTCGGCCGATTCGAATGTTTACTAAGATCTAAGAGCCAATCAGAATCGCGCTCGCGCACGCCACCGTACGCGTACGGTAAGCGTACGGTAAGCGTACCGTAAGCGGGCTCAGATATATATATTGATTTAAAGGCTATTTTCTCAGAATCTACTGAACAGATTTACACCAAACCTACAAAAGGCACTTCCTTGACCTAGGGACTACCTCTCTGCCAAATTTCTAGTAATTCTGTTCAGCCGTTCGGGCTGTAGCTCTGTCTAAAGGTCCTATGGAAAAATGCATGGGAAAAACGCGTTTTGGGACCCCCCTTTTATCTCAGCCCCCGCTTGATGAATCCCCCCGAGACTTTCAGGGTAGGAGCGGAGCGTAGCGCTCCACCTATTTTGAGAAATTCGCGAGGATTCATCGACCGGCGCCAAAGTTATTCAAAATAGAATGTTGCGGATTTCCTATGGAAAAGGGGTCCTAACTATAACTACCTACTGGCGACCGCCAGTAGGTAATGTGTGTGTGTATATATATATATATATATATGTATGTATGTATGTATGTATGTATGTATATATATATTCACTATAAAACCATAGGTTTCAGGGACGTTATAGTTAGTTGGACATTTGACTCATATAAGACCATAGAAATTGCCCCGTTATAGTTAGTTGAGCTAATTATAACTCGCGCCCCCGCAATGCACTGCTGATGACGTCACATATTACATCACTCATGACATGGTCAGTGACATCACTGATGACATCACATATGTGTATATGTATATATATATTAGCGCTCCAAGTCTCCTCGCTTTCAGAAAAGACACAGCACTCTCGGGGGGGAGTCAATAGGTTTATTGCGACTCAAACCAGACGCGTTTCGGCTACGCCTTCCTCAATGGTTACAGGCGCGTCAGTGAACCGCCATATTTTATATCACATCACCACATTAGCTATGTAACAACATCAACAAGGGACTCGTGTGTCCCAGTAAATCACCAGCGCCATATTGTAGTGGTGAGTCCTTCGTATGCCATTATATATCATAGTTACATACTTGCAACAACATTCTAGCAGATACATATTCTGACACATTGTATAGAGAAAAAGTATATCACGCCCTGAATGGGCTACCTGTTACATGTGTACAAGAATATTTAAATATTTAAATGGCAATCTTAGTCTAATACTAAGAGTAGGCGCCATGATGTAGTGGTGCGCAAATGCTAGCCCACAATTTTCCTTGTACATCACCCTAAGTACATCAAAGGGGTTTAAACAGATGCCTACATACATCCAATCTAGCCTTATATAGGCCCATCATATCTCATATATGTGTCATAGACCTAAGAATCAATGTAACGCGAACATTTATCGCTCGATTTCATTCGGCCCTGGATGGGCCAAGCCATACAAACGTAATCAATGACAAGAAAAAATAAGAAAGGAAAGAAAGAAAGAAAACAAAAGAAACAAAGAGAATTGAATAATGAGCTATTCATCATTGTTCTAAAAAGAGCAATTGTCTAAATTCTTTGTTAGATTTTCATAATTGCATAGTACAGCAAATGCATGTTGCCCTAATACTAAGCAGAAGAAACTAACTCTGTCAATGTTCTCAGTGACTACTCTATGGGTGGAGAGCCCTCTACCCTAAATGTACAGTGAGTTCCTCATTGCTATTGAGGCCACCTGGAGTCTTAGTACTAAGGTCTATAATGTACCTTGATTCTAGCCTCCTTAACCTTGTTATTCTATCACCCCCTCTTATACTAGCAGGCACTTGATCTATTGCAAAGAATGTCAGTAAATCACTATTGCAGTTATGGTGTGCTTGGAAATGCCTGGCAACGGGGTAGGACGCATCCCGATTTCTTATTGCTCTTGTGTGTTCGAGAATACGGATTTTTGTTTGGTGAATGGTGCTGCCGATGTATCTTAAACCACATGGACATACCAAACAATATACTGTATATGGAGTACTACAAGTCAAAAACTTGCTGATCCGTCTAGGTTGTTTCGATCCAGTTACCTCATAAGACAGGACCTTTTTACTGTTTTTGCAAGATTTGCATATACCACAAGGATAGAAACCATGTGGTGCCTCCCCAAATGGTTTAGGAACTGTCCTTATGAAATGGCTTCTAGTGAAGATGTCTCTGAAAGCCCTTGCTCTTCTGAATGTGAGCATGGGATGTCTAGATATATCCATCCCAATGACAGGATCATTTCTCAACAAATTCCAGTTTTTCTTTAATATAGTCCTTAACTCCCCTGCTCCGCTGGAAAAGGTTGTTATCATTCTGAACTGATCTTTTTTCTCTGCTGACTTTTTCTGCTGCAAAAGAACATCCCTAGGTTTCAACTGAACTCTCTTGAGAGATTCCCGCAGTGTATGTTCACTATATCCACGTGCTTTGAATCTCCCTATGCTAGCTTCTGCACTGGCTAGAAAATCTGCCTCATTGGTACAATTTCTCTTAATTCTGAGAAATTCCCCATAGGGGATGTTCAGTATTAGTCTTGGGGGATGGCTGCTTGTAGAGTGAAGAATAGAATTACCAGCCATGGGCTTTCGGAAAAGACGTGTGTTTATCTTTCCTGTATCAATGAAAACCTCTAGATCAAGGAAGTTAACACTGACCGAGCTTATTTCAACTGAAAATCGAAGATTGTACTCATTATCATTCAATATCTCTATAAACAACAAAGCTGATTCTTGTGATCCTCTCCATACTAAGAAGAGATCATCTATGTACCTATACCAGGCTACTATGTTTTGTGTCCACTCCCCATTGGTGGACGCCCAGGCCACCTGCTCCTCCCACCAGCCCACGAAAAGATTCGCGTAGCTGGGGGCGAAGCAGGTGCCCATAGCTGTACCTGTTAGTTGTTTATAGTGTTGGTCCTGGTATAGGAAGATGTTGTTTTCTAGGCAGAAAGTTAGGAATTCTACCAGCATTAAATTGTGCTCGGTGAATTTCGCTGAGCGCGTATCCAAGAAAGATTTCACAGCTTTAATGCCCTCATTATGTGAAATATTGGTATACAGGCTGGCTATGTACATAACCAACATGCAGTCGCCTTCCTGCCAATTAATTTGTTCCACATGGCCCAAAAAGTCCTTCGTGTCTCTAATGTAACTTCGTAAGTTTCTCACAAAATCAGATAAAAAATAGTCAATGTATACTGACATGTGTTCAAGGAGACTACCTTGTGAACTCACGATAGGTCTACCTGGTGGCTTTTTATTGTCTTTATGTATTTTTGGAAGGTGGTAAAAACTAGGAGTTATTGGATTCAAGCATCTTAAATATAAATATTCCTCAGTTTGCACCTGTCCCTGCTCATACCATTTTCTAAGCAATTGATGACAC